>NW_025776890.1:0-117681 GCF_021130785.1 Homalodisca vitripennis | reverse complement strand
CTCCTTCGGGTCAACTTTTTTTTTTACTTATTCGGTGGTTCTCCGAGGTCCTCCGGTTAGAATGACGAATATAATACTGAGCAATTCAGAACATTGAAATACCCCGAAACTTTATTCAAGGATACAAGTAATTTAGATGTATATATTTTATTATACGCAAGTGACGTTCTTCAGTAATTATGGAACTAAATACATGAATTCTTTCTATTTCTTTTGTAATATAGGGAGAACGTTTACGAGTATAAGCAAACAGCCTTATGTGTCGTAAAATTTATGACACCTTATCTCTAAAAATGAAATTAATTATCAGCCAAAACTAGCTTTGATCTCGGTCGTAATAAAAGAACTAGAATGTAGTAAAAATATCAAGCAATAGGTTTATCACAAATATTTTGTTTTATTAAAAAACATTTAAATCTGACCGTCAGTCAACGTTATGGAAATACTAAAACTAGCCAATTTCAGTCAAGTACTTGTAATAGTTATTGTAAAACATTCTATATTATATATTTTTTGAAGGGTGACATTCGAAACTTTTAATTCGTAAATTATTCTTTGAGAAATACACTAGTACTAGGTTACTTATTGTAGTACATACAATACTAGTACTTATTTGTATGTTTTACTCTAATCTTTGTCATTGAAGATTCTCAGCGTGCTCTAGTCTCACATGCAATAAGGGTTTCCATCAGTTAAACAGTACTATACAGACCCGTAACAACTAAGTTCACTAGTTGTTGATTGGACACTTCTATCATGTTACTTATCAAACATTTATTAACTCACTTATATCCAAATAAGAGCTTTTAATCTGACAATTTAGAAAATGTTCTCTTGACCAAGTTTTATTTAACAAAGACGTCTTAGTACTGGATTTCGTATTTAAAAATTTGCAAAAAACAATGTTTTATAACTACGTACCTTGCATTTATTTATAAGAAAAAGTCCTGTAAAATATAAAAATTAATCAATTTCCAAAGCTACATTTATTTTTTGTCCTTTTGTTTTCATACTTTCTTATTCAAATAAATATGTATTATAATTACAGCTTTAAACATTTGTAGCTAAGACATCACTTACGGCTGTAGAGCTTGGATTGTATTTTAAAAAACTTCATCGTTAAATTACTAGCTACTCCGTCATTTCTTGGAAACTGAGGAAAGAACCTTGCAGTGTAATTAATAAACGGTTTTGTAAGAAGAAAAGCTGATATGACATTACTCTGACGAGGATAAGAAAAGTTGTTTTCTGGAATGTCACTTTTAGCCAAGTTTTCACTCGCATACGAAACTATCTCAAAAATATGCTTTAATTATGAACATATTATTATATCTACTATTGCCTATTGGTTATGACATTAGAATGTAATATAAAAAAATGGTTTTATTACTATCGCAATAAGTAGCAACATTAACATTCAATACGCTATGTGAAGAAAATCTTTGGTGGAGGCGAAATACGCGCCAAAATATCTGCGAGGCACATTATACACCTATCTATATTCTGAACAGTTGGTGATCTTCCGGTTTCACGATGCAGTCCTAAGTCACCTTCAGTGTAATTTTACTACCTTACACATTTAATTTAGGCACTTGTGCTAATCCTCATTCCTCTAAGATTCATCTGTGGACACTTGGATCTGTGTAGTCCGTACTTAGTCGAGAAGTGGAGGTTCAGAACCCAGCTTAACTTTATAGAAGGCAATAATTACCTAAATACCAGTAATGTTTTAAAAAGATCTTCCTCGCAACCCGTTAGAATGTATCCTTCAAGGTCCTGAATGACTGCAAATTAATTGTTCCCCTGTCTGTTCCGTTTACACATTTAACCTGGCTCTGGTGAATTCCTACTGTTTGTCATCCTAATGCGAGAAAGAATCCAAGGCTCGAGGCTATAACTTCTGTGGTGTTCATGGGGATAATCCCCCGCACCATCCATTTCAAAACATGGGTATTTTAATTGCCCAGTACCTCGGTCTATATACCACACTGGATGAGTGTATAGGCTTTTGGCATTAGACTTAAAATTCCTCTACTTTTTAAACAGTTTAGTACTAGCAACGAAATAAAGTATTAGGAATTTCCATACGAAATACTATACTGTTAGTATACGAAAAGAGCTTGCACGAACAAGCACTGGAACTCAGGCCCTTGAGTTGATAAGCTGATACAGAATTACTCAGCTACGGTAGCAGGTGTCTACTAGACACATTCTGGTAATTCTTCCTGCAGCTTGTGCCCACTAGATATGAAAGTGCACATTTTGCATTAATATACTCTAATTAATCTTGCTATATTGCATTAATGTTGGTGTATTGCAAAATTCTTGTCGTGAAACGGAAACTATAATTTAGTTTAAGCGGATAGTTTTAAGGATCGGAACATTTTTTCAGTACGCATTTGTAACTGTCACATTTATATAGCCTGATTTTTGTTTCGTGTACTATGAAAGTTCACCTAACAAAATAAATGAAACTACAATTTTTTTTCTAAATTATTTAAAAGTATATAAATTATTACATAATTTTAAACACAATTTAGTTGGTCTATTTTAGTATTAGTCAGTCATTATAAAATACTTTCAACTTTTTTTTAGTATTTATGCTACTATTGAATAACACATTCTGGTAATTCTTCCTGCAGCTTGTGAATTTAACTATTCAGATTAACAATTCATAAGCTTATTGAATACATTAAAAATATTAAGCCTATTCAGCATGCACGCTTTAGGTGTATGGGAAATTAAAAACAGGCCAAAACCCAAATGTAATAGAATTCAGAATAATGTACCATACCTTTTACGAGGAACGTACAGGTATGTTTATTGTGCATAGAAATCAGCTTTGTGCAAGGTATAAAAGTAATAAAAAGATCCAAATCATAAATTTATTTTTAATATTAATTAAGTTTATTATATTTTGTAGACATTTATAATCAATAACATATTCACTGGAAAAGTTATTTGTGCTATGGTAAATTGTCAAGAAAACTAGGATATTAACTACGTACTTTAGACGTCAAAAGATAGTGAGAGCAGAAACTATGATATACAAACAATAAAAATAACTCACTGTAGTTTCTGGTCCAGGTCCTCTCTCTGAGCCTCACATCATGTTTCTTGTTCGCTAGTTTCCCGAGGTGCTGCGATTAAAGTGAATTTTGATTATAGTATTGAGCAATTCAGAATATTTAAATACCCTGAACTTTTCTTTCGTTGTTTCCATGGATATAAGTAATTTAGATGTGTACATCTGTAGTGGACATATCAGCTGGATTATTTCAAGGAAAATGTCCATATTTTATCCTATGCAAGTGACGTTCTTTTATAATCGTTGACGTACAATAAGATGCGTTTTGTATTTATTTTCTGCTCTAGGACTAAAGCATTTACGAGTATAAGCAAACAGCATTTAGTTTTGTAAAATTGACGACATCTAACCCTCCGAATATGAAATTGATCGTCAGCCAAAACTTGAATTGGTGCGGGATATAATACTTTATTATTAAAACATTTAACATCAATTAATTATAAACGGTCAGACACGTAAGTGATAGTAATATCACCGTCAGACAACGATATGGAAAGACTAAATTAGCCATTTTCTGCCAAGTATTTGCTACCGATATTGTCTAAACTTCCCAGTTTTTATATTTATGTAAAGAATGACCTACGAGAATTTAAATCTGGTTCTTTGTAAAATATTCTTGCATACATATTTTTATGTTTTACATTAACCTTGGTCAATAAACGTTCCCAGTGTGCCCTAGCCTAACTTGAAATAAGGGTTTATATCAATTACTTATTACTACACAACCCTGAACCAACAAAGAGAAACTAGCCATTGATTATACACTTCTACAACTTTACTTCTCGAACATTTTTTTCTATTGCAACTAACTCACTTTAATCCGAGTAAGGGCTTTAAATGTAACACTTAATAAACAAAGTTGTGTCTTGACCAAGTGTTTAATTTACAAAAAGATATTATTAGCGGAGTAGCGAATATCATATCAATAAATGTGGAAAAAATAGGTTTTTTAACTATACCTTGAAACATTTATAGATAATGCATCATTTACGTATGTAAAGTTATGCATTGAATTTTAAAGACCTAAGATATGCATTTAATACAGGGTGTACCACAGACGTTACATTACTAGCTTCTCAGTCAGTTCTTGGAAGCTGAATAGCTTAAAAAGTTTAGAAGAGGAGAGTGAAGTTAAACTCCTTATACGTAAAAAATTAGAAATTAACACAAATATTTTATAATATTCTTCACATTAATTGTTATGTCTTGTGCAATAGGCTTCGCTGGGATTGCATGCTAAATTTGAACTCTATAGCCTATTTCACTTACGAGATATCCTGTGGACAGATAAACATTTAATCATACAGGAAATAAATGTTTTACATTCACGGTGACCGAAAAGAGAAATAGTGTGAGTTTACTATGTTCAATGGTAGGCTTCTATGACGCTCAGCCTAATTCCAAGGTAGACAGCACCATTATATAATTCATTAATTATGACAGTCTTAGTAGAAACCTCATGCAAGGTTTTATATCAATACTCAAATAAAATTTCTGGTAAGGAAACGAGAGTACTACTACAAAGTTGTGCAATGGAATCATCTATTGCAAGTTAAAAGTTACATTGAGCACGATATATTATAATTTCTTTGTACTCTATTAATAAATGTGGCCATTACAATATCACATGATAGTACACAGATTGTTGACTGTTTATTAATTCACCAATCATGGTTGCAAATAAGAACCATAAGTATTCGCTCTGCCAAATCCGTACGATTTACCTGCACTACTATCAAACAGCTATGTTTGGAAAAGCTGATTCTATGTGAGTGTTGAATTTAGCTCCAGTTTACCTTTCTCTTATATGTGCAGCAACTGAAATCAAACATCTTCCTCACAAGCAAATCTTACGTGCAATAAAATATTCTAAACAGTACACAGCTAAATGGTGAGAAGGATGACTCAGTGAGGCAGTGAATGATAGTTACGTATTAAACCGATGCGGGGGGTTTCCTTTTAACCTTTTTCGTTTTTCGTCAACATAATATTTTTGGATAGCTTTCGATGAACATGACTCGAGATTTAAGAAGTCTGCAAAAGTATCAGATTTTAAACTCTGCACTAAGAAGAAGGTGAACTCGAGCTAAACTCAACATACGTATGGAATCAGCCCTACCCATATTATCTGCGTTATTGAAGATTCAGTAGCTCCACCGTGCTTTTGGATCGTTTCCGTCAACATCATAGTGCTTTTAGTTGTGCACCTGATGAGACATGAATATATAGGGTGCATAATGAAAATAAGGACCATTATCTGGAAATACATTATTTAATCATCCGATTGATAAAAATGGTGAAAATGATTCAAAATAGTCTCCTCCTGCATCAATACACCTGCTTAAACAATTCTGCCACACTTAAAAAGCACCCTGGAACTCCTCCACTGGAACGCCTCTCAGTACTTTTATAACTTCAGCTTGGATATTTCCCACTGAATCCCAGTGCTTTCCCATCAGCTCTCTCTTCAGTCGGTGGGAAAAACCAAAACAAAATCACACAGAGCTATGTCAGGGCTGTAAGTAGATTGGGGCACCATGGAGGTCTTGTCATGGGTAGGGTAGTTGGCAACTACGAATGCCGTGTGGCTGGGGGCATTTTCGTGGTGGAGCTGAAAGATGAATTTAATATCAGGCCGGACGCGGGCGATCTTGCGTTTCAGTCTCAAGCACCTCCAGACAAAGGACTGCGTTGACAGTTTTTCCTTGCGGTACAAACTTAAAAATGGACGATTTCTCAAACGTCAAAGAAGATTATCAGCATTATTTTGATACGAGACATCCTCAAGTGAACTTTTTTAGGGTTCGGGAGAGGATTGTGTGTTATTCTCCAAAACGACTTATTTTATTTCGTCATGAAACATAAATTTCATTATTATCATTTAAAAAGAGGAATTTTAATATTTAAATTTAGTATTAGAATATAATTATGCATTCCTAATATTGCATAATTTAAATTGGCCCATTAATATCTCTTGTATTGTGAAAGTGAGCTCTGGCGTGGATTTCTGTAACTAATAGAATGAGTTAAACCTTCAAGAATAAATTTAGGTCACAACTGTTTGGTATTGTTTTTTAATTTTTTAAATATATCAATCAAACCAAAAATAATCATTTTTTATATCTTAAATAAACATAAACGAGTAATGTGAACTGATAAAGAATTTTTTGCTTACTAGTAACGCTAGAAAGATTGTTGTAAAATACATATTAGAAAATGCCTCTTATAACAATATATACATATTTTTTTGTTACGGCGAAAACTTCAAATATCTATTGGTGTCCATTCAATACGAAATATTGTAAACTGATTTTCCCTGCACTCTTTGGGTACTAAGAGGATTATACATATCACCAAACACGAATTAGTAGCTTTTACGGAAAACTTAAAAATACAGTGTATTAAATATATTTAATTTTTATTTCTGTTAGCGCTACATATGAACTATTTTAGTGTTTTGTGCTGTAAATAATCGCTAAAACTAGGATGTAAACTGCTTTGTATAACTAGGAATAGCAAGTAAAAGCCATGATTAAAATTGAATTAAAGTAACTCATCCTTGTAAGTCCTAGTCCTTGTCTTGCTTCTGGCTAATCATCGTGTTCCTGGTGCTACTTCCACGACTAGCTGTGAGTTGAAGGAAATTTGAAAAATGCAGCGACATAAAACCTTAGAATTGTTTTAAAACATTAATTTATAAATGCTATTTTGTTTCCATGGATATACAATACTTTACTGAAACTGCTGCTTACGTTTTAGCTGTCCCTTATTGCTGACGTCACGACTACTAATAACGCTAAACTTTTGTTGTATGATTACCCCAACACATAAATTTTAGAGGCACAAACGGGTAAATATAACTTAACTATAAAGATTCTTACAAGTTTTTTTCCCCGTCTCTGATAAATTTTGTAACATTATTAGTGTTTGGATGCAACATACAGAGAAACTGTACGACATGACATCTTTTACAATTTCTAATTATTCTACAATAAGCGACACGACATGACATTTGGAGACTTAATTTCCGAATTTAACTAAAAGGATAAAACTTAACACAACATTTGAAAACATAATTTCCTAATTTAACCAAACACCAAATCCCTCTATGAGGCCTGGGGCGAGTTGTAATATTATACAATCAAAAGTATACAAACCAGGTTGAGTATCTTTTTAAGTGAAGTTATCCTTAAATTTGAAATATTTTTTATTCCACATTCTTAGGAATACATAATTATCCCAATTAGGTTCTGTAAAATAATATTACGTTTACAAAAATAATCAAATTTATAATTTATTATTTTCTTAAGGGGAGCACTTCGTAAAAAATCTCAAAAATTACAAATTTTTTTTTTTTTATTAAAGTGTTTGGAATTTCCCGATAACAATGGTGGTATTAAATTTTTTTTATGATGACTAGAAGTGTCCGAAATATTTTTTTTTAAATAGGCCTGCAGGCAGTTTCGGGCCTGTAGCAGTCACACTTTGAATGGTGCTGTTATAGTACTACTTCGTTGCAGTCCATGTTCATGATTTGAGGTTGGCAGTGACAGTTTGTTTATGTCAACAACTTACACTAACCAACAAAACATCTGTTTTATAACCATTGCTTATAACCTAGGTAGCATACATGTTTTGGTTACTGACATTTCTGTTTTAGAGAGTGAAAATTACGTAAATGATTATGGTTTTTTTTGTGAGTTTAGTGGAGAGTTCTGAGTATTTTTTGTTATAAGTGTAGTGAATTTTATAATGCCACGTTCAAAGCCTGCTTTCAAGAAACGCGTTTTCAAAGGAAATCAACATAACCCTCCAACTAGTCCTAGGCCTAGTTTTCTCAGGATCAAGTAACAATCGAGGTACCAATACTCCAAATGTGGATAGGCCAAGACCTCAAAGTGCATCTTCTAAGAAGGTCAGTCCTTTTTTGAAACAGTACCAATTGAATGAAAATGATGAGTCTGAAAAACTGTATAGTTAATATAGGATTGTTGAATGAGGCTCTTAGTAACGTTTCAGTGTGTAAAAATTGCCATGGCCAACTTGTTTACAAAGTAAAACACATTGTAGGGCTAGCATCAAAAATTATAGTCAGCTGTTTGATTGTGAAAACACTATTACTGTGGACAAACTCTGAATTAGTCAGGCCTAACACTAATCAGAATGAAGCAAAGTCTGATAGGCCTAACACATTTTATGACCTAAATCTTCGTTTGGTTTTTATGCTATGCGTAACATAGGCAAAGGTAGAGTGGCTGCGGAGAAAATTTGCGCTTTTATGAATCTTACACCTCCGCCTTTGAGATATCATGAACATGAGCATTACTTGGGTTCAATTGCTGAGTTAGTGTGTAAGAAGTCAATGCAAAGTGCTGTGCAAGAAGCTGTATCGGATAATGATGGTTGCAGAGACCTCGCTATAGCTGCTGATGGCTCATGGCAGAAGCGGGGTCACCTTTCACTAAATGGAGTGGTATCAGTGAACATCTTTATCAACCGGTAAGGTCCTAGACATCGAGATTTTATCTAAATATTGCAGATGCACTAATAGACTAAACAACACGCATGGTGAATGGCTGTATTCGCAAACTTTAGAAGGTTCTAGTGGAGCCATGGAAGTTGCTGGAGCAGTCGCAATTTTTCAGCGCTCGCAGGCATTGTATGAGGCTCGTGTTACCTTGAATACCTTGGTGATGGAGACAGCAAGGCGTTACTCCAGTGTATGCGAAGCCAAGCCCTATGGTGATACTGCCATAACAAAGATAGAATGCATAGGGCCATGTCCAGAAACGGATGGGATCGAGATTAAAAATCGCTTAAAAGCTAAGACTAAAACACTCCCTGACGGCTCACGACTTGGCGGCAAGAACAAGCTAACAGATTCTGCCATTATTCAGCTCCAAAAATACTACGGATTGGCAATTAGACGCAACACAAACTCTGTTGAAGACATGAAAAAAAGCCATTTGGGCAGAGTTTTTCCATGTGATGTCTTCTAATGAAAGGCCTCAACATGGGACTAAATGTCCAGATGATGAAGAAAAACCTGGTGTAAGTACCGCAAAAGCCGTAAAAATTCCAATGAAAAACTATGATCATGGCAGCCATTTTCACTTGCCTGAAAAACCTAATGACATTTATTAAACCTATTTTTCAAGATCTAGCCAATCCAACTCTACTTGGGCAAATGTACTAAGGGAAAAACTCAAAATCCCAATGAGTCCCTCAACAATGTCATTTGGACCTACATACCTAAAAGAACATTTGTGGAGATTTAAAACTTTGAAATTTGGCATATATGAAGCTGTTACAGCTGTTTAATGATGGCTTTAAAAATGGCAAAGGCAAATGAAGTATTTCAAGAAATATAGGAGTGTCACCAGGGCAGCATTTTATTACAGCAATGAAAAAGCTTGACCGGCGGCGAATTTGGAAGGCAGAGAAAGCTCAAGAAGATATAGAGAAAAAAATTAGACAGAAGAAAAACTTACTTAAAAAGAAGTCTGGAGGAGGATGAATATGAGGAGCAGGAAGGAGATCAGCCAGCCTATGCACCTGGAATGTACTGAAAAAGGTAATAAAGCAGTAATTTTTTTTTCCGTTTTTTTGTGTTTTTCCCGAAAGTTGCGGTTTTCCAATACAAAAGTACATTTTTCTCAAAAAACTACAAATGGTAGGAATATGAAAATTTTTTTTGTATGTTTGTAGCACTGTTTTAAATATGTGGAACCACTAAAAACATCACATTTCATGAGTTCAATATTTATATACATACATATACACATATTTATATAGGTTTTTGACAAGCGTTTAAAACAAAAATATATAACTTTTAGGGTATATGCCAAAAAAAAATTTTTTTTTTGGTTCCACGTGTTCCCCTAGAAGCCCTCTTTAAATGAAAAAAAGAATTATGAAGATACCTCAAGTAGTTCTTGAGATAAGTGTACCTATGTTAACATTACGAAGATAGGGCGAAGTGCTCCCCTTAAATGGTAAAAAAGATAGCGACACATAAAAAGATTGTTGATCTTAACACGGTTAAGCTTTTAAAACCTAACAAAAAACAATTTCCACCTCTTGTATAATAAAGTTCTTAACTTAAAATATAAATCTCCCAATTGATATTAAAATATTTTCTATGTTTCCAAGAAGTAATTGGTAGCGATTTCATTTTGTTCCTGCAACCTGTTACGCCCAAAGAGGCTCTTAACGTTTCAACGAGAAGTTTAGCGTCAGCCTCTTTATGAGAGACTTAGTAATACATGCTGCTTGTTAAGTAATTTAGCAGCATTGTACGTAGTAATCTGACATTAAGTAATTCTTAACATAAATAATAAAATTTATAGAGTAGTTCAGTTCCGATTAATATTTTTAATTAAAATAATTATTATCTGTTTTATTCTTCACTAATAGGAACAAAGTTACTCTCAGTTACGATGTATAATTATTTAAAAAGGAATTATTTAAAGATAAATTATTTTATTAAAACTGTACTGTTTCCGAAACTAAATGTTTCATAACTACAAGATTTGTTACAAAATGAAAAAATATCTTTGTAAAATCACAGGAAACAAAAAGAGGAATATAAATTTAATTCTGAATGTCTTTGAAGTTTAAATTCAGAGCTCTGGTGATGGTTTTAGAAAATAATTGGATAAATCAACAATTACAGACCATATTTCTATTCAAATCTGTATACTATTGTTATTATTTTATTGAGTGTAAACTATTAAATGTTATTACGATATAAACTTTATTCCTAAATCACCTACTATTCGCTTATTTTAAATTATTTTTAATATTTCACTCCTATTAAATGCCTGAGTGATATCTCTCAAGCATATTTAAGTAAATAATTATTCAAGTAATCTTTACACTAGTTATCAGATATGTATGAACGGATATTATATAGCTTGGACCATGTGTAGATAGTCATTGTAAACTGATTCTTTCTGTAAACTTAGAGTACTGAAAGGATTTACACACATAAATATTAAGTTCTTTTTTAGCTTACTAAATATACAACAATTATTCTTAAAGTAATCTTTACACTTTTATCAGATATGTATATGTCATGGACGATGTGTTAGAAATGATTGTAAACTGATGTTTCTGTACACTTATAGTACTGAAAGGATTTAAAAATACAAATCTCAAGTCCGTTTTTTAGCTCACAAAATATAAGAAAGTTATTTATTGATCAAAATAATCTTCCTCATTGTAAAAACCCTGTTAATAGTAAACACGTTATAACTAAATAGAAACTGTTTCAATGTACACTGATATGTAAACAGCAATTATACATTTCCTTAGGGGAAGCAAAATACTATTGTAGTAAGTTAATTAAAAAAAAACAATAATTTGAAAAATTAGTGTGAAGTAAAGATTAATTATATTTAATTTAATTTTTAAATATTTTACTGTGATTTGTTTGAAATTATAAAATCCTGTATTATTAACCTGTATAAGACTGATAAAATGAAAACTATAACTATTTTCATAACAATCCTGCAATGTTCAAACCACTACCCTAACACTTATAGGGTTGTCGCACTAGCTTAATTAACTTTCCATATTTATTGCATAGTTGACATTGATTACTATCCTGAACTTTAAGGAATTATAATATTATTTTTACTGCGCAAGTTTACCGCAGATATATTTTTATTATTTGAATGTAATAAAGATAAACTGTGTTTCATATTCAAACATAAATAAGGTATTTTGCTCAGTATCGCTATAAACATATTAGAGAAGTTTAAAATAATGAGCTGTTATAATACTCGATTTCGTGCTTAAAGAGGCCTTTGACCATATCTGCGCACAGGACGTAAAGTCTTTCACCAAATACCTTCTTTGTTTGTATTAAGAAATCACTTAAAATAAGTTATTTTCTTTCGAATATTTAAATCGAGTGTTCTACAATACGGTATACTATTGAAGTTACATCAACATTTAATTAAAATATGAAAATATAATTATTGAAATTTTCAAATTTTCAACTAGCACCCGTGTATATTAAGATTATTGTAATTGAATAGCGCGTCCGATTCGGTACTCAAACTCTGACCCTTCACGTGGTATAGCCGAGTCGGTAAACACATACTACCAAGACAGTGGAATATGTCTACCAGGCACATTCTAGTAATATTTCATCAGCGTTTGCCCAATAGATGAGAAGGTGCAGGTATTGTAATACTGTCCCGAAAAGAATATTTAAAACTATTTAATGCGTAAGTTTTTAATTTATGAATGCCAGAATGGTGTCCAAAAAGAGAGTGAGTGATTAAACTCTCGACAGGAGAGAGTTCTAGTGTACGATTCAGTAACTACTTCATAAAGATAAAAGTCATAGAATATTTTCTCTTTTAAAAACTACCCTACACTGCTTTTTTATATGTAATTTAAACAGTGTAACATGATATAGTAGATCACTGATATTATTATTCAGCTAGCATACACTTATTTTACTTAAATTTTAATATTTATATATGAAAATACGTCAGAAATAAAGCGGGTTGACGTAAGTAAGAAAATATTTCTCTTATATAAGTATTGGTTTTTTCATCAAATATTTAAAAACAGGTACAATTTTACCATGCTTCAAAGTCTCGTTTATCTTATAGTACAAAACGATTCTCTCTGTATTCTTTGTGTACAGAGCGGATTGTAAATAGCCTAAAACACAACATTTTCAGGTTTTAACAAAGCTATGACAACCTTAATAAGTCTAGAAATCAAATCAACGAAATAATTAACACGTATTTTAATATTTTTATTTAGTACTACTAGTGCTGTCACTAACTATTCCGGTGTTCTATCACTAAAAATAGGATGTGTAAACTGCTTTGTTAGTGAGGGATCGAAAAGCAGATGCTCTAAATTCTAAGAAAATGTTAAAAGTAACTCATCTGTAAGTTCTGGTCCTGGTCCTGGCCATAATGTATCCTGGAGGATTTTCCCGGCCGTACTCGAAATAGAAAAATTTTTATCATAAACTGAGCTAAAGAAAAATTACTGAACAAAATGTTGTATCTTTTCGTTTCTATGGATATACATAATTTTATATATTGTACTGTTGAGTAAGTTTCAAATGTTTTCCTTCTTTTCTTTTAATATTGAAACGTGCAGACTTGTATTTTTTTGCCACGTCTCTTACCGAAAAGCAACAAAATTCCCGTACAAAAAAGTCGTACATTCTCTAGTTACAAATACATCAATAAACATATTTATATCATGCTTGTTTCGAAATCCAACCCACAGGCACGTTTGACATGACATTTTACTATACAGCTGCATCTACAGAACCTACATATCATGTCAGATTCAAGTAGTCTGCCATACAATGCACTTTTAAATGTCCCCCAAGAGATATTCCTAACGTTACTTCACAAATTACTGGTAACATTTTTGAAGGAAACAGGATTATTCCGGACATATTCCATCGTTCAGTGATACAATACAATCAATCTACATACATTCAATCTACAATCTGATCTCTTAAGAAAAATGACAAAATCTTTTCATAACTACAATCTAGGTTAAAGTAAACAAAAATAACATGCCAAAGCGTTGACACGCATAAGCCTGGAACTGCAATAGCATTTTTTGTGTCTATTCCATGCACCCTTATTGTACAACATGCACTTAATACAAACTAAATACTAATTATTACCACAGAATACATAAAAACAACTATGAAATATTATAAACATTTAACACAGGATTTCCAATATTTATTTGTAAACTGTATATAAACGTTTCTGAAAACTTATAGATTTATAGTACAGCGAACATAATTCAGGTTAAACTTTTATAGAGCAAATAACTTTCCATCCATCTCAGAAGAATAAAAAATATATTTACTTTATGTTTATACGGATATTATGATCTTAATAAGTCTATCATCTAAAAAATATTTGTAAGCTAACTCACATTTAGGCTAAGTATTTATAGTTTTAACTTTTATGCAAGTTACAAATATGTATAAGTACGGCTAGGTATATAATGAAGAAGCTGTTGTAATTACTGTTGTCGCCAAACATTTAACAACTATGTGTTTGCTCATTTTTAATATTACGTGTTAGTGAGATGATACTTGTATGGGACTTCTACAAACCTAGAATTCCAGAACCTGGAATGTCTGGTGTAAAAAGATTCTGGCTCTGGTTTAAAAAATAATTTGCCGAGGTGTCTCGCTTAAGGAGATATACAGGCATACATAATTAGGCCGAGAAGCATATTTAAATAAAACACGTCTTCTTTCGAACTTTATAATGAATTGCCGACCGTGAAAAAACTCTGAATTACATTAGTGCCTCACCATTCAAGTGACTAAATTTAGTGAAATTTATCTAGGGCCTAGAGGTGTGGACGTAAGGAGGGAAAGCCAGCTATGAGCCAGCCTCTCAAATAAAAGAAGATAAGGGGTGGCACACCCTTATGTCTTGGATGACAAGAACCATTGACTCTTTGGGAATGAACACTACATACTCAAAAAGTCATCTCCTGCAGTAGACCAGACCTATCTAATTACCCTAGCGCCCTAGAATTTAGAAATTTGCAGTTAGTAGTGTGCCGCTCCTGGACATCTATAATGTTGCCCAGATTGGTTTTCCTGTACCCAGTGTGGGTTCAACCGGAAGGTACAAACCAACCAGAAGTGAAACCTCTGGGTAAAGTAAATGTATAGATAATATTACTGTATTAGATCTAGCAGATACATTAAATGACTCCTTTATAATTTTTCAGAGGAAATGAGTAAACACCTTCACAGATATTAAACAACAGTTTCTTTAAAAAACAAGATCATAGGAACACAATTTATTTTACGCTTTCTAAATATACATGTTTAAAAGTGCTGTAAATTTCAGATAGTTTTGATACAAAATTCTATTTAGTTTAAGAGAGACGTCGTAACATACATATTCAGTTGTCGTAGCCTTCAAGCAATAATCTTATTAGCCTTCAGCTTAAACGGAACAGGTCTTAAATCTATTAGTTTAAGCCATAGATATCTACAAATTCAAGTATCTTAACCGTTATAATTCTTGAACTAGAAAGATATTGAAGAAATTTAACAAAAATTAAAATTCGGCAACGATTTCTAAGTTTTATTGATACTCCTATTTGAAATCAAATACTAAGGAATAAATTTTTTATGAATGATTATAATTCAGACAAGGTGAAGATTATTGTTAGTTTGCCAATACAACGTACGCGAACAAGCACTCGAACTCGGGCCCTTGAGTTGATAAGCTGATACAGAATTACTCAGCTACGGTAGAAGGTGTCTATGAGGCACATTCTGGTAATTCTTCCTTCAGCACGTGCCGACTAGATGTGCAAGTACACCTTTTGCATTAATATACTATAATTAATATTGTGATTTTGCATTGATACTGCCTATATAATACAGATTTCTTGTCATAAAAAATAAATTATATTGTAGTTCTAGCGAAAATTTTGAGTATTTGAAAAGAGCAATGGAGTCCAGTATGGAATTGCTAACTGGATGGAATGATTTTTGATTCGTGTAGAAAACAATAATACTAAACAATATGGGCTAACGTATTGTTTGTTTCCTAACTGTTTATAGTTATATGAATTGTTACATTAAGGCATCTAAAAATAATTAGTATTAGTTTCTTTTTAATAATAGTCAGTTTATATACACAACTTTGAACTCACTGTTAATATTTAGCAAACTACAAAATACCGGAATAATGGCTGTTAGTCATAGGTAAGAAAATGGTTTTCTTAAGCAATTATATGTTCGTATCAACTGTGTGAACCAGCTCCAAAATTCATAACTTAATTCAATATCTTTAGAAGAAAACATAAAGCCGATTAGAAATATTTTTTTTTTGGTACAGAAATATATAAAACTACCCAAAACGCAAATTTAATAGAAAACGGACCGGACCGTTGCTTTACAGAGAACGTACCAGTGGGATTTATTTCATATAGTAATCATCCTAATGCAAGATATAAAAATCACAAAAAAATCAACAATCATTAAATATCTGTTTATTTTTAATTTTTTTATTATATTTTAATATTATTTATTTCTGAACATTTACTTATGCACTGTTGTAGTAATACATTTTGTGATTATTTGTCCATGAAACTAAGATGCAAGCTACGTTTTTTGTATAACAAGAGATAGTAACATCAAAAACTATGATCTATAAAACAACTCACTGTAGATCCTGGTCCTGGTCCTCTCTCTGAAACTCCCATCGTGTTCATTGTTTGGTGTTTCTCCGAGGTGCTGCGATTATTATTAGAGTGACTTTTGAATATAATACTGAAAAATACAAAACATTAATATTAAACCTTTCTTTTCCTGTTTCCATAGATATAATTTAATTTCGGCCAGTCCGTAATAAATAATTTAATTATATAATTTACGAGACTAACAGAATAAATACATTCCTAATTTAGCCTAGTTTTTATTAGAGAATAAATGTATTAGCTTGCAATGCACTCCAAAAACGTCACAAGTTTCTTCATTATTATTTTGCCCATTTTCCTAATAATTAATATTTAAACGTGAAAATAAAAAATTAAACACAGTAATTACTTTTAAAATGTTCGACTCTATTACAATAAATATAAACTACAATAAAACATGTCATAACTTTAAAATATATGTTGCATAATATTATGTATAACAATTTATATTTCTGCATGAAATAGAATTAAAACTGTATCGTAGTACTGAAAAGATACAACAATCACGAGTTTTTGTTCTACACAACATACTAGTGCCAATGTTTTATTATAATGATAATTTTCGCCAATCACGAAATTACCTGATTGGAATGATTTAAAATGAAATGATTTAATATATATTTCGTCGTAGAAACCCAGATCTCAAAATTTGCAAAAAAACAAGAATTGATCTCCACATGTGCGTTGCCTGTGTGTGGAGATCGTGCTGCGATCAACAGCATGAGTATTATATTAATTTATAGTATAAGTACAGAAAATGTTTATTATAAATATTTAATAATCTAATGTATATATACTAGTAATATAAGAAAAAAGAAAAAGCAAATACAAATAATAATAACAGAAATGTTTGTGTGATGATGAATGATTTGTAAAGAGTAGGAAAATATGAACTTAATTTACCCCAAAGAAAACAAATTATCGATAACAGTTTATTAGGAGACTTGGTACCTCTCACACACTTATACACTCACGTCACGCCACACAAACAACATAATCTCTCTCTCTCTCTCTCCCCCCTTCTTGTCACAAAATTTACTACTACAAAAAAAAACTCTCCCTCAACACACAATCCTACAAAGTTACAAAATCATAAAACTATCATAAGCCAACCCACTGTCAATTATCCTGATGAATATAGGATAAAAAATTAAGTTAATGTACATAGTTATAAAATATTCTTATTCACCTTTAGTAACCAAAAAGTAACATTCTTTTAATAAGTGTTGGGTTTGTAAACACTTGGTACAAAAGGGGGTCACTGCGCCCTATCTTCCACCATGTTAACATATGCCCCTGTTTCTCAGGAACTTATAAAGATATCATGCTTCTGTTTTTTTATTTTGAAAATATATTATTTTTTACATATGTAGAAACTAAGAAATAAATATTTTAATGTTTAAAAAAATTGTTATGTAAAATCAAACACACTTGTTTTGAATTTGGAAAATATTGGTTAATTCTTGACCCTAAAATAAAAATACAAAATTTATGTCAATACTATATACGCATACTAAATGCAATGAAAAATATACAGTTCATTCATGTTGACTATAAGGTACTTTAATGACAATATTACAAGAGTTTCTTCCGGTATCTCATCTTAATCACTAGTGTTTGGAGTGATATATGTGTGAAAAATTGTATAACGGTATACAAAGTAAAATTATTTCCCGTTTTTTCTTATATCGATGAAACTTAAAAATCGCTCTGGGAAAACTACTTTAACCGCATTAGTTTATTTCTGATTTTTTGCCTGTATGTATAAACCATCGAATTATTTGGTACTAAATTATCTACTATAACAATTTCGATTCATATAAAGTTTGATGATATTTTTCAACTCTACAAGTACTGCTATCTCACTGCACGTTGATAAGTCATCGTTTTCCGCAAATGATGTAACGTCTATAATTTATAATATTCTCCAATATAGTTTAAATAGGCGAATAACAAACTATAAAAACGGTAATGGGTATTAATTTATACCCATTATTGTCTTTAATTTGTTTGTTGCAAAACTCAATTGCTGAAGTAAACTATAAACTTTCCTACCCTTTTAGGAATTTTTAGTGTAAAAAATTTTTTTATTTCCAAAAAGTATTAATATTAAAAGTTGTGTATTTGTAATAACTTTGACTTTACGTTGTCTATTTTGGATTTTTAATTTAGTGTATTTGGTAAAGTGGTATGCTGCGCTAATGTGAACTAAAGTAAATAAATGTTGTATTGTTTTAACATTAATGGAATAGTAGTCGATTGCAATTCCTACCCTATAGTTTTTGTTGAAATACTATACATAATATACTAAACTTTATTAATTATATTTACTTTACAATTCCAATCGTAATAAAGCTTTAATTTATAGTTAAAATCATTCTCTCACCCTCTGTTCTCTAAAATAATCATAGAACAATCCATTTATACAGAGTTATTGTCCTGTTTGTAATGTTTTACGCATGATTTGTTTCTCTATAATATTTATAATCAACATAATGTCTTTAATCATATTTTTTATTCCTTCTGTTTCATTTTACTGAAACTTTTAATAAAATTAATTAACATATAATAAAATAATACTAACCTACATTTTCAGGACATTAACAGCTCTGTAGACTGTTTTCCCTGTACGTTCCTTAATGTTACAATAATTATGTAGAAGATTAAAACTAATGATAAATGCTATATATTGCTTTATATTTATTGTTTATTTTAATTTTGATGCATGGCTTTATTCTTTTGTTAAATACGATTTTTAATATTATTTATTAAGTTTTTCTTTCTTAACTATAAGAATTATTACATCATGAGATTTTATCTTTCTTCATTAGTACAATATATTTAATGCTGTATGATCAGTAATATATTTTGTGAAGATATATGCTATTTTTTATTTGGCTTCAGAAGCAGCATTATAATATTTTGGATATTTCAAACACATTAGTTAGTTGTAAGATTTGTAAGAGTCTTCTAGGTTATAGAATTGTAATCCTATGTCAAACTGCTTACGTACACATTTCCTAACCCCAACAATACCTGAACTGCTATATCTCTATGCTAGTTGTTGACAATAAAGTAAATCCACTATATTTCCCAACTGAGTTTGTATTCCTGTGGATGAATATGGTAGGGAGTTTCGAGGAAGCAGTTTTTGCTATGGATGGTTGACGCTAACTCCCTTATTATTTTATCACCTTGATTATGCATCGCTACGGACAACGGCTGAAGGAGATTGGATATATCCTTATTCTTAATCTGATAATTTCATATAGGAGCCACATCATATTACTACAAAGAGAAGGACCATACATGGCCCTGCGTCTGTGGATAAGAGCTGGTGGTCAGTGTAGTCATATTCCCTACATATCAACTATGAAATTCGTTGTACCAGGGATTTTATTTCTGTGATAGACCTCGCATAAGCTGTAACCTACTAAAAAAACAACAAATTTTATCGATTACTTATTTTTATTTAGATTTTTTACCTACAGCATTTTGAACCCTGCAATTAACAAGCTTATTATGAGCTCAGGCATCCATGGCGATTGCATTAGTATCATCTTGAGGACTTTACAGAATGAACATTCCTTGCAAATATCTAGTTAACCTTAAGGATTTAAACCTTTAGTTGTTATTCTGTCTACATCTACAATACGTACGATGATTTTATTTCTTATTTACTTTGGAATATTAAAATCAAATATTCAAAAACACTCTATAATATTTTAGTTCTAAAAAAATTATTATAAGTATAAAAATATAATTAGTATACAAATACGTAACTAGTTGTGAAGATGTCTGCTGAGCATATTATGGTAACATTGCTAACACATGGTAACATATTTATGAAATATTGCTTATTGGTTTTGACATCAGTCTGTAAAATATATGTTAAACAAATGCTTTTGACACTATTGCAAGTATTAGTTAGCAACCTTGAAATTTAATTCGCTTAGTAAAGAAAATCATTGATGGAGGTATTTCTTTATTTAATATCCAAGAGAAATATGTAAAATTTCTACGGGAGGGAATATACACGTATCTATACTCTGAGCAGTTGTTTGTCTTATAGTTTCACGTTGCAGTCCTAAGACACCTTCAGTGTAATTGTACTACATTGCAAACTTAATTTAAAGGCTTAAGTATATGGAGCTAAACTCAACATACACAGCCCTTCCCACCACATATGCGTTATGGAAGAACAGGTTGGTCCACCGTGCTTTTGGATCGTGTCAGACAAAATCGTAGTGCAATCAGTTGTGTACCTGATGAGACATGAGGATACAGGGTGAGTTATTAAAGTAATGATCATATTCAGGAAAAACTGATTTAATCATCCAAATAGTACAAATGGACAAAATACTACAACATAGCCTCCTCCTGCAATAAACCTGCGTAGACAATCGCTTGGAAAGCACCCTGGAAACCCTCGATTGGAATGCCTCTTAGGAGCATTATAACTTCAGCTTGGATGTTCTCCACCGACTCCAATTCTTTCATCTCAGCTCTCTCTTCAGTCGGTGGTAAAAAAATATCACACGGACCTATAAGGTTGTAAGAAGGTTGGGGCAGCACGGGATTCTTGTTATGGGTAGAGTAGATGGTAACGACGAAGGCCGTGTGGCTGTGGGCATTTTTGTAGTGGAGCTTGAAGATGACTTTAACATCAGGCCGGACGCGGGCGATGTGGCGTTACAGTCTCGAGCGCCTCCAGATAAAAGACTGCGTTGACAGTTTTTCCTGGCGGTACAAACTCAAAATGGAGACTTGCTCATGTGCACTTTTTAGGGTTCGGGAGAGTATTTATTTATTTATTTAACTTCCAACGGTCAAAAGACCAATTTACAACGTGTTACAGTTTTACAAAGTTCTCAAGATGACTAATACTTATACACACAAAGGGACAAGCCAAACATGCAACTGGACTTTAAAACTAATTGGTTCTTAAGCCCTAGCTTAAGCACCAAGCCAAACCTGCGGGGAACAATACAGCTAACACTATGCAACAATAACAATAAATAAAGCTATATGATTTACAATAAATATAACTATACTAGTAAAGGAAAATAAAATCTACATAATTGTAATAAATATTAACAGTATTAGAGTAACAAAATAGAATCTATGGAATTCGTAATAAATTTTAACAACGATAACAAATAAATAACAATAATTTATAATAAATATTGAGGATCATGATAAGTAAATAGAATTAGGAAAAAAACTAATGAACATGGACCATAAGTTATACTAATAACTACAGTTTTGATTGCCGAATACAGATGCAATGCTGTGCTTTCCAGTCCAACAACTTCTTTTTGAAGGCCTCTTCACCTGTACAAAACAGATCAAAGTCGTCCGGCATGCTGTTGGCCAGCAGCTGGAGACGAGGAAAAGTGCTGTGGAAGAAGTACTGGGTCGAATACTGACGTCTAGCGAAAAGATGGGTGAGGCGCAGGTGTCGAGAAGTGCGGAAGTCCAGCTTGACAAGTAGATCTGGGGCATCAATGTTCGAGTTAATCAGCTTCCTCAGGAACAGTAGGTCATTGATTATTCGTCTTGTGTGAAGTGGCATCAAGTTCAACTGAAGATGCAGATCATGAATTGGAGCAGTGCGGTAGTCGAAGCCTAGCAGCACACCAACATAACGGACGAAACGGGTTTGAACGTTCTCAAGTCCATCAATCTGTCCAAACAGGTGAAGAATATTCCATTAAGGGTCTCACCAGATGGATGTAAAGGATCCGTAGAGCATGAATAGAGAACATGTTGCGGCTGTTCCGTACGACGAAGTATAGGGCAGAATTAGCTCTCTTACAAATATAGTTAATATGTTCTTGAGGGTTTAAATTAGGAGAAAGCATGTCTCCAAGGTTCTTTATCATCAGAGAACGCGAGAGGGGTTGATCTTCAAGTGTGTATTGTGTGAGCCACTGGGAGCTCTGCCTTTTGTATTGAAGTATGTACTGATGCTGTTGTATAACTCACATGTATATCTTAAATGTGTGCTGGGGTGTTTAAGCTGACGCAATAATCTCCAAAACTACTTATTCTAATTCTTTATGAAACAGAAATTAAATTATTATAATTTACTAAGAGAAATTTTAATGTTTGTGTGTTTATAATTTTATTTTTGGAAATAATTAGGCATTCAAAACACTGTAAAATTTTATTTTGCCCGTTATTACCTGTTTTACTGTGAAAGAGAGCTCTGGCATGAATTTTAGAAACTAATATAATGAGTTAAAACTTGTAGAACACATTATGTCACAATTTTGTGGCACCAAGTTTTTTAATTATTGAATTATACCAATCAAACCAAAATGAGTTATTGGCTTTATATGGTAAATAAAAATCATTGAGTAATTAACTCATTACGAAAAGTTTCCTTACTATAAATGCTAGAAATATTGCTGGATGAAACGAGTAAGAAAATGTTTCTCATTACCAGCTATATATATATTTTTTTATAAAACTACGTGAAAACTTCTAATATATGTTTGGGTAATAAATATTGTAAACTAATTCTCCCTGTGCTCTTTGGGTACTGAGAGGATTAAACATAGCAAAAATTATTGTCTTTTATTTAAAACATAACAATAAATTGAATTATGTACTTCTGTTAGCACTAAATATGAACTATTCTGGTGCTTTTTGTTGTGAATAATACTCGCTTAAACTAGGATGTAAACTGCTTTGTGTAACGAGAAATAGTGAGTAAAAACTATGATTTTTATTGAATTAAAGTAACTCGTCGTTGTAAGTCCTCATTCTGGTCCTGCTTCTGGACATTACATCGTGTTCCTGGTGCTACTTCCGGGACTGGTTGTGAATTTAACTAAATTTGAAAAATGAAGCAACATAACACTTTAGACTTATTTAAAAACATTAAATTATAATGTAATTTTTTCCATGGATATAAAGTAATATTTTCTGTAAACTTCTGCTTACGTTTTAGCTGTCCCTTATATTGCTGACGTCACGACTATTAATAACCCTAAACAGAACGCTCGTTATCTGATTATCCAAATAGAAACATTTTAATGTGACAAACGTGTGAAAAAAAAATTAAAAAGTGTTTAAAGAGATAGTTCCATGTCTAAACTTATGATATTTGTGCTACATTATTAGTTTTTATATACAATATCTAGGGACAGAATTCTAAATGAAATTGTATACTACAGCTACTTAGTCTACAATAGTGTGGTTTTAACTTTCTAAACAATAATATCACAAATAACATAAATATAATGCATCTATAATGATATTTAAGTTTATTTTATAAATCCCAATTTTTTACATTTATAATAATCACGCTAACCCCATTGTGCATATTTGAACTAAATTTGATACGTTTATTAATTTGATACTAAGAAAACTTACAGCAATTTGTATTTTAAAGTATTCCCTAAACATTTTGATGAAACTAACTTAAAAGAAAAAACAAACAAACAAACAAACAAACAAATATTCCACCTCTAACAGTGTCACAGTAAAAAATGTATTCCAGAATTGTATATTTTCATGAGTAAATATCATGTGTCGTCACGTAATGTAAGGGAAAACACGTCATAACGTAAGGTAAAATAGTAATGACAAGTACGATATGCTAATTTATACTCGTATGGATGGCAGCAATAACATATTAAACCAATTTGTATATTCTGCTATCTTATAATATGCTTATTATTAGCTTGTGAGCCCTTTCCCAAAACGTTAAAGTGTCTCAATAGGCAACAAAGTCACATTGTGGGATAATCCTGTACGTCGATTTATCATCATACGATAGCAATTAATTCATTATAAATTAATAAAGTCATAGTGGGTCAGAAATAAATATAATACCTCACAGTAGAATTTAGACACCGGAGATATTATTATTTACTTATTACGTAAGCATTTGAGGTAACAGAGGCTTATTGTGAGAGAATCCTATTCATTGTTTTATCGTCGTACGATATTAATGAATTCCTTACGAAGCCTTCAAAGTATAGAAGCTCATAAATGAGCATGATATCTAAAAATAATATTTAAAACAATCTCGTTAAGGTATTGCTTGGTGTAACATTATAAGCTAAATTATCTAATTATTATTAAAGTAGCAATTTATCAATTCAGTACATAATGTTTTTTTTTTCCTTTTTTAAAGTTATTAAAAAATATATGAACAAGACTGTTTATCATGCACACACGAGACAAGTGCACATTAACGCGATATATGGTTAATAGAACAGCATATATAGTAGAATGATAAAATTTATCATCATAAATACTACCATATTTAATATGGTAGTATTTATGGATAAATCTATGAGCACAATAAACTGCACAATATATTTATTATCTAAAACAGTGGCACGATCTAATCGTTAAGAATTCATTAGCTGTAGTAATACATTAAACACACAGTTATTACAAGTGTACTCGCTGAGCGAGATTTTCAATCTTTGTACATCTGTATTTATTCTACTTCTACCTAATAAAACAACGTCAAGAATTTAGATACTTTATACACGACTAAAGTGTAGTGTTCCTTTTAGGTTGGATATTAATTGTGAATTGAAATGTTCTAATCTATACTTTTGTCAAAAAATTTATATTTTGTGGGTGTTAAAACACGACTAAAAAGTAACTATTAAAACCTTCCAACAAATTTTGCAATTTAATTAGATTTTATGTCAACATTCGATACAATTTTTCGTAAACTAATTATGGTTTCAGTAAATCGAAGGAAATTCGTTGAACTATGTGTTCTGAACTCATGTGTAATACACAATATACTTGATTCAGCATGTCATCTCATCTGCATATACCTGTGCGAAAAGACCTCTACTGTTACAGACCTAAACATATCGTCCTTAACAAGGAGAAAGGACGCCATCCTGAAGAGATCCTTAAGTGGTTCTTTCACTGACCTTTCACACCAAATAGTGGGTTTAACTTTTATAAATTATTAGTAGGAATTTAAGATCCAAAAATGTCTGTAATAACATTTTAGTTATTTAGTTTTGGAAATAGAGTCTGGAAAAAATGAAATAAACCTTACAGTAACGTGTCAATTAGATTCCAGACATTTTGAATCAGTTTATTTGTAAAAAGGATATTAAATTTACCTTTTGTTTATTGCTCAAAAGTTCTTTTGGAATTTAAACCATGGTGAGAATGGTTTTCATTATTAGACAACAAAAACTAGAGCGGTTTTTATGGTTTAAGGGAGATTTCGTAAAATATATAATCAGGACGGTAATTTTATTCAACTCAATTGCTTCAAGGAATTAAAACTATCAGAACTAACGGAAGTAACACGTATGGAAAGGTTTAGAACTAATAATCACTTATTCTGCCCATTAATAAGTGCCTTTTATTCTGACGTGATTAAAATGTTAGTCTCATGGCTAAAAAAAGTAATAGGCGACGTATAATATATAATAAATGAATGAAAAGTACAACTCGCTGGAAAGTTTTAACATTTATTGATACTGGTAAGAAATTCACTTTATAAAGAAGCTGTGTACTGGAGTCTTTCTCGTAATGCTGTACTTTACAAGGGTGTCCTTTCAATTTAGACGTTCAGCAGACGCATTTGTATACGCATGATGTATTCTAGTTTACCACGACACAAAAGTTCACTTATTATTAGAGATAGAAAGAATACCATTAGAAGATGGGAATAATATCTAATTACGAATTTTTATTACTGCATCATTTCAATTTGCAATGAATTATCTCTTGTACTGTGGATGCGTGCTCTGGTGAATGTTTACGTAACTAACGGAATGAGTTAGGAATTTTAGACTATAACCTTCTTTAAAATTATTTGAAACCGTATTTAAAATGGTTGAGTTTTAAACATTAAACGTGGTGAAGTTGTGTATTTATAATGTTAGACAGGTAATGTACATTAATTTAAACTATACTTAATATTTAGCCTAACAAATAAAGTCGAAAAAGTTGCACGAAGACGTATTTTGGAACATTCTTCTCAAAAAATATTAAATATTGGTCATCAAACTATGGAAAGCAGTTCAAATCTGGTGTGACGCTCAGAATTTGGAAAATGCTTGAACCCGATTCTCCCTGCACGCTTAGAGTACAGAGATGATTAAAACAGCCCTAACACAAGTTTAGTAGCTTTCTATAAAGAAAATCCGTGAAAGGTTTTGAAAAATAAATGTAATTTAACAAAATAATACATTATATTTGAAACTTCTATTTGCTTTGGAATCCGGTCTTCGTTTTATATAAACTGTTCATGTGTTTTGTATTATATTTAATAGTCACTAAAACTAAAACGTAAATTGTGTTGGGTATCAAGTCATTATTAGGAGAAATTGTAATTTTACTCAATAATAGAAGTAACTCATCCTTGTAAGTCCTGGTCTTTGTCTAGCTACTGACCATCACATTGTACTGCATGTGGTGATTTTCTAACGTGCTGCAAGTTGTACGACTATGAAAATGCTGAAACATACTCGTAATACTATTTATTGATCAAAAGCATTACAATATCAGACCTTTGTTTTTCTATAAATATAAAATAATGTTTCAGTGGAAACTGTTAATTATATTTCATATTTGTGTCTCATTCTTTTATCTTTTGGCGTCTTTTTATGTCAAGGATACTACTAAAAAGAAATTATTACTTTCTACTTGTCTAATCTCCTATACACATACATCATATATAGAAACCATATATGTCATAAGTTATTTACTATGATATAATTTCATCATGGTATTTTTGAATGGTTACTTTGTAAATATCCCTCTGCACATTACCTTTTAGGCGAAAGATTACTTATGTATTCAGAGTGAAAACAAAATATACGATTTGATAAAGTCAGGTACAGTTATTTTTGAGGTTGAGTGGTAGATGTTCCCATAACTTTGTGGATCATTTGTAGAGCAGGGAATTTTTAATTTTTCTGGAGATAACGTAGAACGAGGGCACTTTTCATCTAGGATGTATAATTGTGAGGAAAAGCGGGAACGAAGTAAAAATATTTTATAGTAATGGAGCATCCATATAATAAGGTCTCTTTTTTTCTTCTTAGTCTATAAAATAAAAGGGCGGTCTATTTTTTATGCTTTGAAGCATTGAGAATAAAAAGGCAACCAGATTTTAACTTCGTTAGTCTCAAAATCATGTCGAGGCATTCAGGTAGAGCCTCCTTAGAATGTTCAAAACATTTGACCACAATGTAAATGATAAACCACTCTACAAGGTAGTGAAATAGAAGCAGATAGTTTTTCCTTCTGTTCCCTTAATAATCTACAAAGCGGATCATCTCTATATATGCTGATTCTACGGAGATTTTCTTATTCATGACGAAAATCCCGTGATTTTGCATAGCCTTGTACGAAGAGACCACTTATTCTCAATGACTTTAGCAGGTCGTCCAAAATAAGATTTAAAGAGATTATAAGTAAAGCTATACTTATCGTAGCCCAAAAAGAGTAGTTTTAACCATTAACTAGTATTTTAGGACAATATCAACTCTGAAAATTCTTACTCTGTATAATAAAAGTAATCCATGTACTTATTGGTAGCCTGATAATTGGTAGTCTTAAAAAGGAAGAGAATACACTACTGCAGGTGTCGAAACAGACTGTTTTCAGAAACATCAAACACTAGCTCCTTGGAAAAACAAAATGTTGCAGTTTAGTACAAACAAGCTAATTTTGTGGCTGTTCTGAAACATGGTGTGAACTATCCTTATATTTGGATGGTTGTGAGAGTTGTCGCTTTCGTAAGAGGAAGGTTTAAAAGATAATAGTATTAAATATGTCAAGGATCATTTAAATTATCGTTTTAACAACCTGCAACTTTCAAGAAGGTAACGGATTTTATTTATACTTGTTTACCCCTTTGTTGGATTTTCTATATCAGATATTTGATAAAGAAAACTTTAATGGTTAACCTAAAACTAATGGGAGGTTATTTGTCATTAACTCAAAATATGTAATACATAAAACAAATTCCTTTGGTTAGTTTTATGATTTAATAACAATCCTATTCAATTGAAATGACTTGCTAACAACGTTATGAAAGTAGTTTACTCCAACAATGTTCCCTCTCGATTTAACGTTCAGCTTGACGTATTATTCTCCACATTGACTCATTTTATTTTATTATGAAAAAAGATTATATTACTTGTTATTACTTAAATTAGAATTAAATAGCGATACGGGAAATAACAATGCGTTTCTATTACTATGTATCTTCGAATCCCCATCCTTTATTTGATTTAATGTACAAAAGAGATCTGGTGTTAATTTAAGAAACTATCTAAATAATTTAACAATAGACCATACTCATTTTTTTAACTCAACAAAATATGTTTTTAAACGAATTTACTTTAAATAATCAAACATAATTTATTAAGGCATTTGAATTATTGTCAGCTAACATAAACCTAATTCAACTAATTTTAATAATTAGCCCATTCGAACATGCCAAAAATATTGTTCTAAGACATAGTTTAGAAAGTCCATCTCATAAGCACACTCCTTATAAGAAAGGAAAAATAGTTTATAAATTACCGAAATTATTACAAAAAAGACTAATTATTCTAGTGTTTTTGTTCAGATTATTAGACTATAAAACTAGGATTTAAACTGCTTTGTGTATCAAGAGATAGAGGAAACAACAATATCTAAATGATAACAGTAACTCATCCATGCGTTTCCTGATCCTCTCCCTGGTCCTGCTTCTGGCCATTACATCGTGTTCCTGGTGGTGCTTCACTGATGTGCTGCTAGTTGAAAATATTTTGAAAATGCTAAAACATGAAACTTTCAACTTAAATATAAACATGTAAACACTTGTATCCTTTTCTGTTTCCTTAGATATTAAATCATTTAAAGTATACAGTGTTGTTTAACATTGTGGTTTTATAATATTTGTCTTTGTTTATTTTGCATCACGACTACAGTTAGTCCAAATTCTATCTATCTTGTTGTACATACATACATACATACATACATTTTAAATTTTCAGAAGATAAACATATGAATACAACAAAGAGTAACAAGAGAAACTTTCCATTAGTCCTTGGTAAACATCTCTTGAGGGCATACTGTAAGAGAGGAAAAGATTACTTATGTAATCAGATATAAAACAATAGGAAACGCTTGACTTAGAAACACTTAAAATATTTATTCCATAATGTTATATAATTTATAATTAAAGTTGCATATAGTTTAAATAAAATGTTTAAGATTCAAGCTGCTATTTCTAAGTTGTAATTTATGTGTTAAAATACTATAGTTGAGATACAGTACAGGGGAACATTTTTTGCTGTAAATCCTAACTCAACTAAAAAATGTTATATGTTTTTTACAACTAATTTGAAAAGTAACACATGTAGAATTATGAAAGAAATAATTTATTAATTGTTTCTTCATAGAGTAGAGCAAGTTCTATGAAAGTGCATGTCCTACATGGCATTCGGCATTGCGTTATGGATAGGCCTACCTATTTCTTAACCCAGACACAAAAAATGTATCTTTTGTCAGCTGGGGATGTAAAAATTTCTGTAAGATATCTCAACATTGAAATAGGCTTTAAATTTTACATGCAATTTTAGCGAAGCCTGTTACGTGACACGTGATGTAGTATAATCTTACCTTGTTTGTAAGCCATGTTGGAATATCACTTGTTCAATGGCGGTACGTTCTCTGAGAATAACAACACAGAAAACTGTTCTTGTTGTAGACAGTTGTATGTGGGCAGTCTCTTTCATTAGATACATGTGCAATGCAATTAATTTTGAATAAAACGTATTGCAAAGGATACGGATTCCTCAAACAGAAAAATACAGTAAGAGAAGCTGGTCACAAACTTTAGAAGCAAGAAAAAACCAAATTTCGGGTTTGAAATCTAAATATCACCTTTTCTTCTCCCTTATAATAATTTTTTAATCCCACGGAATTGTACATCTAAATATTTGTTTAAAAGCTAAATACCTTAATTACTTACTAAGAATACCAAATAAGCCAATAACATTTTTAATTCACTGATAGCTTCTATATAGTTCATTAATACTGAAAATAAAAAATATTAACGAAGATACCTATTAAAATTAAAATTGTTTAATTCTGCAGAGTACTCACTCAATTTAGATGTTCTGCTGACGCTTTTTTCCATCAAAATGACTCACTCTACCTTGTCATGAAATAAAAATTAAACTATTGTTTATTACAATTAAAAATATACTTTTAAGTGATGTAGGAAAATATTAAGATATTTATATATTTTTAAATAATATATATATAATATATATTTTTAATATATATATATATATATATATATATATATATATATATATATATATATATATATATATTACTGGATATAAGCCAAATGATCGATTATGTGAAAAGTTTCTGACACGATATATTTTCCTATTAAAATATTAACTATAATTTGTATCTAACTTAAGGTGAATTGTGAAAATAACAACTACAATAAACGAACACAGATTTATGCTCTAACCTGGAATGAAAGAATCTTGAAGTGTGAATAATTTGTTAGATATTGAGCAAAAGGAACCTTTTTTTTAATCAAACATCTTCAGTGACAGGAAAGAAGCCTACCAGTATAAATTAGAGCTGTCAATTTTATTTCAAAGGAAATGTTTCGCTGACAGAATTTCGATTTGCTTGAAAGGTTTCAGAACGTTGACCATATAGCAGATTTTTATTTATAAATCCCCCACATTTTAAATGTCATATATTACCAGTGTACAGTATATTATAAATGTTTTACAGTTACACCATATTAATAGCATTAGAAAATTATTAAATGAAAAATGTTAAACACTAAAATTCAATTTATTCATTAAGTTATTATCAATTACTTATGAACAGTTCCAGTTTTTTTGTGCTGTAATAATTGTTGCTGAAATACTAAAAGTAGGACGTATACTGTTTAGGGTAACATGATACTTTAAGACCTGAATCTATTATAAATAAATGACAAAAGTATCTCACCCAATCTGGTTGCTGTCCTACCCTTCGTCATAGAATCATGTATCTGGTGGCGTTTCTCTGACGTGCTGGATTTAAGAGACTTTTAAGCATAAATATTACTATTCACAAACATTACATACCTCAAATAATTTATTGTTGTTTCCATGGTTATACATAGTTTTTAAATATAATGTTTTCTCTGTAATCCTTTTTAACTTGTCTTGAATGTGTACATCTCGTTTATTACCAAAACTTGACCAAATTCCTTTTATGTAATTATACATATGTAAGTTATATAGTGACAAATTCAAAAATTTTCTTAGACAAGTAAGGCTTTATTAGTTACATTTTCACTGGTTTTCTTGGATAGTACATCATACAAAATTCATAGTGTAGTAATATTTTCAAATTAATCAGTAATTGCTGCTAAAGATCCATTTTTTATGAATGTCTATAATATTATTTTTAGTTTGTATTATATTTGCATAGGCTACATTTTGAAAATTTTCCTGAAAATAAATATGTATTATAATTTAGGAAATTTGCATTTTCAGTTTTATTTTTTGTCGCTCTGGATGTTAAATAATGGACATATTTAGCAATCAAAAGCAGTAACACAACATATAACAAACTTTTAATAATGTTTTACAGTAGGTTAGTATTAAAAGTACTCAAAGACATTATTTAAAGTAATGAAACGTATATACATTTAGATAGTAAAAAGAAATTCTTAAGCATAAAATGTCCCTAAACGCATAAAATGCGTGGGGATAAACATAACATTATGTTGATAAAGTGTTAACGAGAAATTAAGCAATCCTAAGTACCGAAAGGATTTAAAAACATAAATATCAAGTTATTTTTAGCTAATTATTCAAACTGAACTACCAAAGTCATAAATATTTAAAAGATTCTTCATACTACCTTGGTTTTGGTGAAAAAGCTCTCACTGGTAGGTTAAAAATTACCGGAGTTAAAATGTTTAAACTAATATCAAAGAGATAACAAATCCGAGGCCGGCGGCACTTAATGTAATCTAGCAATTGAATCGATTGTTTGGAAGCAAAAAGAAAAAAGAAACTATAGAAAGAAAGAAATTATGAAGTAATTATGAACTAATAATATAAGAATTATTCACACAAGTATGAATCTTTGTGAATACTGTGGTAAATCAATTATCTGGACTAAAGTAATCTTTATGAGGTTCTTGCAATCAAAAAACTTTCTTTTGTGAGTGAGCATAAAATAAAAGGATAATAAACTGCTTATGAGTGCACTGATTGTGAATTTGCGATTTAAAAAACTGTTATGCTTTCCAAAAATTCTAAGAATAATAAAATTATGACCCCTAGATCGAGCAAAAGACGTATTATTGGTCCTTTATAATATTTCAATACGTTTTCAATTAATACAACTATTAAGTGTTCTTTACTTCCTGGAAACAATGAGTGATAATTTTGCTTACTCTACTAAACCTCAGGTTAGTAGACGGTTATACGAGCTGTCAGTACTCAGAATTATACTATATATATACGTTTTTGATAAACATTTTGCCCGTTTATTACCCATTTATTGAAGTTAATATACTTAAAATCGAAACAAAGCATGTGTGTCGAGACCCAATTTTGAATAATTTGTCGGATATCTCAGAAATGGCTGATATTACTAGTCTTGGATGTATTTTATTCAGCTTTTCAGTTCCATAGATTTAACTAGATCCAATAACTTCAAATAACTTATAAACTATCTTTGCACAAAAAACATCGGTTTCGCTTTATTTCCGTACTTTCCTGGAAAATCGGGTGAACTCTTTGGCTCGCCAACAAAGCGTTTATCGACATATGTGTATATGAACTTTTTCCCATTTTGATGAAAAAAAAAACCACCCGAGAATTTTGTCAGTTTACTCGTAGGACAAAATGCACTGGACCAGTGTTTTATGCCGTGATAAGGTGTCGATAAAACTGCGATGTAACTACGTATTTTGTGTGTCATAAGAGCAGAAGGAATAGTTTCTTTACATGTCTACAAATAGTATAAAAAATTATAATATAAATAATAATAATAACTCACTGAACACGTCGGTCCTAGACCCCTCTCTGAGCCTCACATCGTGTTCCTTGTTGGGTGGTTCTCCGAGGTACTGCGATTAGAATGACTTTTGAATATGATACTGAGCAATTCGGAACATTGAAAAACCCCGAAATTTTCTTCCGATGTTTCCATGGATGCAAGTAATTTAGATGTGTACTTAGATGTGTGAGACACATTAGCTGGATTGTTTTAATAAAAGTGTCCATATTCTATTATACGCAAGTGACGTTCTTCAGTAATTATGGAACTAACTACATGAATTCTTTCTATTTATTTCTTTTCTAGTGTAGGGAGAGCGTTTAAAAATATAAGCAAACAGCCTTAAATTTAGTAAAATTTATTAAACCTTTCCTCCAAAAATGAAATTAATTATCAGCCAAAACTAGCTTAGATCCGGTTCGTAATAAAAGAACTAGAATGAAGTAAAAAATATCAAGCAATAGGTTAATCAGAAATATTTTGTTTTATTAAAAACATTTAAATCTGACCGTCAGCCAACATTATGAGAAGTCTAAACTTGCAAACTTTCAGCCATGTATTTGTTACCGTTATTGTAAAACATTCTAGATAATCTATTTTTTGAAGGGTGACCTTCGAAACTTGTAATTCGTAAATTATTCTTTGAAAAATACACTAGTACTAGGTTACTTATTGTAGTACATACAATACTAGTACTTATTTGTATGTTTTACTCTAACCTTTGTCATTGAAGATTCTCAGCGTGCTCTAGTCTGACATGCAATAAGGGTTTCCATCAGTTAATCAGTACTATACAGTCCCGTAACAACGAAGTGCACTAGTTGTTGATTGGACACTTCTATCATGTTCCTTCTCATTTATTAACTCACTTTTATCCAAATAAGAGCTTTTAATCTGACAATTTAGAAAATGTTCTCTTGACCAAGTTTTATTTAACAAAAACGTCTTAGTATTGGATTTCGTATTTAAAAATTTGGAAAAACAATGTTTTATAACTACGTAGTACCTTGCATTTATTTATAAAAAAAGTCCTGTGAATATAAAAATGTATCAATTTCTAAAGCTACATTTATTTTTTGTCCTTTTGTTTCATACTTTTTTATTCAAATGAATATGTATTAAAATTACAGCTTTAAACATTTGTAGCTAAGACATCACTTACGGCTGTAGAGCTTGGATTGTATTTTAAAAACTTTATCGTTAAATTACTAGCTACTCCTTCATTTCTTGGAAACTGAGGAAAGAACCTTGCAGAGTAATTAATAAACGGTTTTGTAACTTGGAAAGCTGATATGACATTACTCTGATGAGGATAAGAAAGGTTGTTGTCTGGAATGTCACTGTTAGCTAGGTTTTCACTCGCATACGAAACTAACTCAAAAATATGCTTTAATTATGAACATATTATTATATCTACTATTGCCTATTGTTTATGACATTAGTCAGTAGAATGTAATATATAAAAATGGTTTTGTTAATATCGCAACTAGTAGTAGTAACCTTAACATTCAATACGCTTTGTGAAGAAAATCATTGATAAAGGAATTTCTCAATTTAATTTCCAAGAGAAAATGCCAAAATATCTGCGAGACACATACACCTGTCTATATTCTGAAGAGTTGGTGATATTATGGTTTCACGGTGCAGTCCTAAGTCACCTTAAGTAGAACTTTATTATATTGCAAACATTTATTTTTTTATTTAGGGGCTTGTGGTAATCCTCTTTCCTCAAAGATTCATCTGTGGACACTTGGATCTGTGTAGTCCGTACTTAGTCGAGAAGTGGATGTTCGACAAGGTGTGGCACGAAGGACTACTCTTCAAGCTGTCATCGTCTCCATTGCCTGGCAGGATTTTCCGGCTGCCCCGCAGCTATCTCCACCTCCGGACCTTCTCCGTCAGCGTTGCCCGATCCACCTCCACGACCCGCCCAGTGACATCTGGTGTACCACAGGGATCAGTCCTTAGCCCGATCCTGTACCTGTGGTACACAAACGACTTTCCGGTCGCTCCGAGAGTGCAGCTCTCCCTGTACGCGGACGATGCGCTCCTCACGGCCATTTCTGCCAACCTGAGGATGGCTGGGTTCTACATTCAGCGGCAGCTGCACCTACTGGAGCCCTGGTTGACCAAGTGGAGGATCAAGGTCAACGTTGACAAATGTGAAGCCATAAACTTCACAAGGACAAGGAGACAAGCGGACGGCCGTCACCTGTCACTCAACGGCGACGAAATACCGTGGAAGACTTCAGTCAAGTACCTGGGGGTACACCTGGACTTCAAGCTGACTTTCACACCCCACGTCAAGAGGATCTGTGGCCAAGCGAGGAAGGGCTTCGGCAGCATCGGCCCCCTGCTCAACTCCACGAAGCTACCGACCAGGACGAAGGTCCTGCTCTACACGACTCTGATACGACCAGTGCTCACATATGCGGCCCCAGCATGGTACCACCTCACCTGCAAGACCGCAAGGAGGTAGTTGCTCGCTGTCCAGAGCGTGTGTCTCCGGCGGGCCACTGGGTCGCCCTGATTCGTGAGGAACACCGTAGTCAGGGCTTCGTCCAACGTCCCTACCATCAGGAGCTTCGTAGAAGGCCTGACATCGAGTCTTGAGGAAGCTGCAGAGTCCTCACCGTGGGATCGCATCCGTGAGCTTCGCGCCCAGGAGGTCCCCCAACTGCGTCTTCCCATGGATGACTGATGACATCGACTAAAACTTCGACTGCACCACGACACTTCACCCCACTGACAGGTAGCGAAAGCTACTAGGGCTTTGACCCTCGAGATACAAGTCAAAAGTCTAACCGGCAGAGGCCTTGAAAGATGTGGGGGATCCACCCCCCCACAGTCACAGCGACTTGACTGCTGTAACTGCTGATGATTTTCCATAGGATTGAACCCGATTCTCCCTGCACGCTTTGGGCACAGAGAGGATTAAAACAACCCAAAACACAAGTTTAGTAGCTTTTAAATAATGAAAAATGTTTGTGAACAGTAAAAATCTTTGCAAGATAAAGGGAAATCCGACGAAATAACAGATATAAACATTTTTTTGCTTTGGAATCAGGTCTTCGTTTCATATAAACTGATCTAGTGGTTTGTGTTGTGTTTAATACTTACTAAACTTAAATGTAAACTGCTTTGGATATCAAGAGTCATTATTAGGAGAAATTGTGAATACTCAGTAATAGAAGTAACAGCCTTGTAAGTCCTGGTCTTCGTCCAGCTACTGACCATCACATAGTACTACATGTAGTGATTATCTGACTTTGGAAATGCTAAAACATACTCGCAATAGTATTTAATGTTCAAACATATTAAAATATCAGAAGTTCTTTTTCTATGGATATTAAATAATGATTGTTTGGAAGCGGTTTGATATATTTCATATGCGTTTATCATTATTTTATATTTTGTTGCCTTTTTATGTCAAGGATACTACTAATAAGAAATAAATCTCTACTTATCTAATCACCCATACACATACATTCTACAGAGAAAACTATATACGTCACAATTTAATTATTATGAAATATTTTAATAATGATATTTTGGAATGGTTACTTTTTAAAAATCCCCCCTGGGCATTGCCTTTAGGGGGAAAGATTACTTATTTAAACTGAAAACAAACAAAGTATACGCTTTGTTACCAACAGTTATACAATAACTCCAAATGAGGTTGTTTCATTTTAAAATAAAACATTGCAAACCATTTTAAATCAAATTTTAAAGAATAGTTGATTATGTTGTACATGATCGAATATTATCTTTTAAGTACGGTTTTCGATATAACATTTTACGTATTTCTAATTAATTTTTATAAGATGAGAATACCTCTTCTAACCTATATTGCACTTATCTGGTTGCCTTTGATGTCGAAACTTTGCAGGGGGCTTTTTAGCTTTTTCGTTTTTCGTCGCCACTTATTTTTGGGTCCCTTCAGACGAACATGACTTCAGATTTTAGGAGTCAAGTCTGCAACAGCGTGAGATTTCAAACGCTACACGTATGAGGAAGGAGAACTGAAGATAAACTCATCATTCGCATGTAAAATTATACCAACATTGTTGTATATTTTTAGATTATTCAAAGCTGTAATTATGATATTTAAGTATAGTTGCAATAATAATCCTAAGTTAATAGTATTTAAATCTAAGAAAGCTACATTCTTTGTATCTACGTATAAAAAGATATAATATTCTATTACGATGTTCCTACCAATCAAGAAATGTTTATAATTTTCTCTATTAATAATATCTTCAGAACTAGTATGTTAGAATATGCTAATAAAAAAATGTAACATAAACATATATAGGTTGGTTAGGATGGTTTAATATACTAATTCTGAGGACGCAAATTACATAAAAAAACATATATAAAAAACATATATCTTCCCAAAAATCGATTGGTACGGAAGTTGCCAAAAACACTTGTAATTGAAATTAATTATTTAAACCATTACCATTTGCACTACCTTTATTTAGAATATATAAGAGCTTTCTATAATTTTATTACCATAGTTTATTCTGGATAATATAGCCAGAAATATTTAAACAGTTTGTTTTGTTTTAATTATAAGTCACTTTTATTTTTGCGGCTCGTTCAGCAAAACATATTTGTAAGCATTATACTTTAAAATAAAAATATATTTATACTCATACTGAGTACCTCAAATTACCTTTTTAAGTAATTAACATAAAGAAATTCGGAGGGTGCAAGAAGAGCTACCCTATCCTTCCAAATAGTCCACGTTTTCGGTCATTTTATGTATCTTGAAAATCACAATCATAGCCACAAAATGAGATTTCCTAACTGAGAGTTTCCCAAGTAAATTACAGAACTTTCAATTCATATTCAGCTTATCAGTGAACAATACTTAATAAACATCAAGTATACAACAATAGTTTACTACGTCATACAGTACAACACAGTTGTAGTCTTTAACTAATGTTGAGTCTTCTGAAAAATATTATTTAATTTTTCACTCTTTCGGATTGCAGCTTAAGTGTCAATGTACAGCTCAAAATAAGAAACCAGGAGTATATGTAGGATTTACGTGATGCACGAATAGCATCGTACTAAATGTGTATTATCAGATTATTTAAACTCAAAATATTTATTAAATTTGTAAGAGCGTATTATTAGCTTGTAACTCTCGGTAGTTTTATTTTCAACCAATTTTAAGTTTGTTCCTAAAAGGAAACATATGTATTATATTGTACGGTCAGACCGACTTTTTAAAATATTTTGTTTGTTTTCATGATAAATAGTAGACATTGCTAACTATATAAAGCTAATATTTCAGTGGTCTAATGCATACAAACCTTTTGGGTGGTTTTGTATTTCGATATCTAGTGTATAAAAAAAGTTGCTAAAATATTCCTAAGCAATAAATGACTAACAATTGCTGCATGTTTTTCACGAGAAAACCCATCATCTCTCTCCGTTTCATTCATTACTCACTCAGTCTGACATAACACTGAGTAATGTTTCATCACTTCAACCCAATTATCCCACTCAGTTTACTCGCCGACTCAAGTAATTACGTAAAATATTTCCCGAAGATTAGAGCAATGAGTAATTTAAATTGTAACATTTTACCTTTACTCAATAATAATTTTTATTTGTTATGTACTCGAAGAGCATTTTCAAATATTAGGAGGTGTTAATGTACTTTGGTGTATCGATTGTAATCACAAACAAAAATAGTAGAAATAACACAACCTACAATTATTTAAATATGTTTACTAATATTCTCGTTAACGATTAATTATACTTTGGCATGAAACAGAGTTATGTTATTTTACATACTTTAAATGAAATTTAAAGTATAAAATGAATATAATAAGTTGTTTCTATAACTGTATTACTTAAATTACTAATTTTTAATCTCTTGTAAATTGGAAGAGAGCTCTAGTGGTAATCTCAGTAACTAATTGGATAAATTAAATATGATATACTACATCTCTCTAAAAATCTAGAGAATATTTTTATTTTATTATTGAGTTTAAAGTAGTTAACGGGATAAATTTTTATATTTTAATCATAATTAAGTTAGCATTCACTAATTTAAACATATTCTAAATATGTACCCTACTATAAAATGCTTGAAAGTCTCTTTAGAGATTTAAAAGTAAATAATTCTCTTAGTAATCTTTATACTTTTTAAATATATGTATGAATGGATCTTAAAAGAAAAATTGCAATTTAAATGTAGTACATTGTAAACTGATTCTTTTTGTACGCTTAGAGTACTGAAAGAATTAAAAATCCTAAATCTCACGTTCTTATTATTTTTTGAAAAAAGTTATACATATATAATTGACTGTTCACGAAACAAGTAATAAACGTATTGTAAAATTCCTTAAAAACTAAAGAATCCCTTTCAATTTATAACATTTTATTATTACACTGGTACACTTTTAACGTTTTTGCTGTGATTAATAATCGCAAAAACTAGGATATAAATTGCTTTTGGTAAGACGAATACTGAGAGCATAAACTTTGATTTATAAATAATTAAAGTAACTCATCTCTAAGTCCTTGTGCTGATCCTGGTCTTTGCAATCGAACTCTTGGTGTAGATTTTCCACGTCCTGCGTGTTGAGCAACTTTGAACATAAAGCTGAACTATGAAAAGTCCTGGCCCTTGTCAAGCTTTATCATCGCATATTGTTCTTGATCATGCTTTCCCAACACAATATAGTAAGAAATCATCGACTTTTGTAAACAGAACTTCTTAACTAATAAAAAACATTTAAATACCTTTTCTTTTGAGGTTTCCATGGATTTAAAAAATATATAGACAGCTGTGTATGTTTAAATTATGAATTTTTATTTTAGTTTTTACCTTCATTTGCTTGTTTACGTTACGATTAGTAACATAAAATTAAGTCGATTGTTGTTATCTGATTATTCATACACATACATCCAAAATACAAAAATAATACGATTATTTTTACTATCCTAGAGTATGGTTGATGTGATAAATTATTATCGCTTGGATATAATATCAACAGACACTATTCGATGACATTTTATTGTTAATTAGTATATCTGTAACTAAAAAACCTCGTAGATTTGATTAAATTGTTCGCTTTGTTGTATATAATTTAAGTAGTCTACAGTGCAGTGCTCTTAAACTGCAATTGTATAGTTATTTGGTAAACAAGTTACCATGTTATTAAAAAAACCCATAAATAATTACAAAAATCGGTGAAAGGTTGAAGAATAAATATAATTTCATATAATTTTTAAATAGTCTGAGGTGATTTGCCTTCAGTTGATGACATCGACTACAACTTCGACTGCACCACGACACTTCACCCCACTGACAGGTAGCGAAAGCTACTAGGGCTTTGACCCTCGAGACACAAGGCAAAAGCCTAACCGGCAGAGGCCTTAAAAGATGTGGGGGATCCACCCCCCCACAGTCACAGCGACTTGACTTGACTTGATCTATTGGTGTCCATTCAATAAGAAATATTGTAAACTGATTCTCCCTGTACTCTTTGGGTACTAAGAGGATTATACATAGCACCAAACACGAATTAGTAGCTTTTACACAAAACTTAAAAATACAGTGTATTAACTATATTTAATTTGTACTTCTGTTAGCGCTACGTATGAACTATTGTGGCGTTTTGTGCTGTAAATAATCGCTAAAACTAGGATGTAAACTGCTTTGTATAACGAGAAATAGCAAGTAAAAACTATGATTAAAATTGAATTAAAGTAACTTATCCTTGTAAGTCCTGGTCCTTGTCCTGCTTCTGGCCAATCATCTTGTTCCTGGTGCTACTTCCACGACTAGCTGTGAGTTGAAGGAAATTTGAAAAATGCAGCGACATAAAACTGTAGACGTATTTTAAAACATAAAATTATAAATGTTATTTTGTTTCCATGGATATAAAATAATATTTTACTAAAACTGCTGCTTACGTTTTAGCTGTCCCTTATATTGCTGACGTCACGACTACTAATAACGCTAAACTTTTGTTGTATGATTACCCCAACACATAAATTTTAGAGGCACAAACGGGTAAATAAAACTTAACTATAAAGATTCTTATAAGTTTTTTTCCTCGTAACTGATAAATGTGTTACATTATTAGTGTTTGGATGCAATATCCAGGGAAACTGTACGACAAGACATCTTTTACTATTTCTAATTATTCTACAATACACGTCACGACATGACATTTGGAAACTTCATTTCCGAATGTAACTAAAAGAAAAAAAAATGAACACAAACATTTAAAACATCATTTCCAAATTTAACCAATCACCAAATCCCTCTATGAGACCTGGGGCGAGTTGTAATAGTATACAATCAAATGTAAACAAACCGGGTTGAGTTTCTTTTTAAGTGAAGTATCTTTAAATTTGAAATATTTTTAATTCCACATTCTCAGGAATACATAATTATCCCAATTAGGTTCTGTAAAATAATATTACGTTTAAAAAAATAAACAAATTTATTATTTATTATTTTCGTAATGGTAAAAAAGATAGCGACACATAAAAAGATTGTTGATCTTAACACGGTTAAGCTTTTAAAACCTAACAAAAAATAATTTCCACCTCTGGTATAGATAATAAAGTTCTTAACTTAAAATATAAATCTCCCAAATTATATTAAAATATTTCTATGTTTCCATGAAGTCATTGGTAGACATTTAATTTTGTTCCTGCAACCTGTTAGGCCCAAAGAAGCTCTCAACGTTTCGACTAGAAGTTTAGCTTTAACCTCTTTATGAGAGACTTATTAATACATGCTGTTTGATAAGTAATTTAGTAGCATTTTACGTAGTAATCAGACATTAAGTAATTCTTAACATAAATAATAATAATATATATATATATATATTAACACACGATTAATACTACTATATATATATATATATATATATATATATATATATATATATATATATATATATATATATATATATATATATATAGTATTTCAGTTACGATTAATATTTTTAAATAAACTAATTATTTTCTGATTTACTCTTAACTAATAGGAACAAAGTTACTCTCAGTTACGTTTTATATTTATTTTAAAAAAGGAGTTTTTTTAAAGATAAATAATTGTATTAAAACTGTACTTTTTCCGAATCTAAATGTTTAATAACTACAAGATGTGTTACAAAATGAAAAAATAATTGTTTGTACTATGACAGGAAACAAAAAAAAGAATACAAAAATTTAATTCTGAATGTCTGTGAAGGTTAACTTCAGAGCTCTGGTGATGGTTTCAGAAACTAATTGGTTAAATCAACAATTACAGACCATATTTCTACTTAAATTTGTATAATATAGTTATTATTTTATTGAGTGTAAACAATTAAATGTTATTAAAATATTAATTTTATTCCCAAGTCAACTAGCATTCGCTTATTTAAATCATGTTCAATATTGTACCGTTATTAAATGCCCGAGTGATATCTCTAAGACATACTTAAGTAAATAATTCTCCAAGTAATCTTTACACTATTTATCAGATATGTATGAACGGATATTATATAGCTTTGTGTATGTGTCGAAATTGATTGTAAACTGATTCTTTCTGTAGACTTAGAGTACTGAAAGGATTTAAAAACACAAATCTCAAGTTTTTCTAGCTCACAAAATATACGAAATGTATTTGTTGATCAAGCTAATCTTCCTCATTGTATAAACCCTGTTAATTGCGAACGCGTTATAACTAAATAGAAACTGTTTCACTATCCACTGTCCATTTAAACTGCAAATATGTAATTCCTTAGAGGAAGAAAAATACTATTTTTATAACTTATAAGAATTATTTGAAAACTTGTCAAATTAAAGATTAAACGTACCTAAATTCTTTTATTGCTTTTTCAAATATTTTATTTTGATTTGTTTGCAATTATTGCATCCCGTTTACGACTAATAAAATGAAAGCTATAACTATTTTATAACCATTTCGCAATGTCAAACCACTACCCTAACACTAATAGGGTAGTCACACTAGATTAATTAATTTTCCTAATTTATTGCATAGTTGACTTTGATTACTCTCTTGTAGTTTAAGGAATTTTAATTTTAATTTTACTGCGCAAGTTACGTCAACAAACTATGTTTCATATTCAAATATAGAAGGTATTTTTCTCAGTATCACTATAAAAATATTAGAGAAGTGAAAAAATAAGCTGTTATATACTTGATTTTGTGCTTAAAGAGGCCTCTGACCATATCTGCACAAGACTTAAAGTCTTTCAGCAAATTCATTCTCTCTTTTTATTTAGAAACCACTTTAATTCAGTTACTTTATTTGGAATATTTAAATTGAGTGTTCTACAATACGGTATGCTATTGAAGTTACATCAAAATTTAATTAAAATATGAAAATATAATTATTGAAATTTTCATTTATAACTAGCACCCGTGTATATTAAGATTAATGTAAGTGAACAGCGCGTCCGATTCGGTACTCAAACTCTGACACTTTACGTGGTATAGCCGAGTCGGTAAACACATACTACCAAGACAGTGGAATATGTCTACCAGGCACATTCTAGTAATATTTCATCAGCGTGTGCCCAATAGATGAGAAGTTGCAGGTATTGTAATACTGTCCCGAAAAGAATATTTAAAACTATTTAATGCGTAAGTTTTTAATTTATGAATGCCATAATGGTGTCCAAAAAGAGAGTGAGTGATTAAACTCTCGACAGGAGAGAGTTCTAGTGTACGATTCAGTAACTACTTCATAAAGATAAAAGTCATAGAATATTTTCTCTTTTAAAAAATACCCTATACTGCTTTTTTATATGTAATTTAAACAGTGTAACATGATATAGTAGATCACTGATATTATTATTCAGCTAGCATACACTTATTTTACTTAAATTTTAATATTTATCCATGAAAATACGTCAGAAAGAAGGCGGTTTGACGTAAGTAAGCAAATATTTCTCTTATATAAGTATTGGTTTTTTCATCAAATATTTAAAAACAGGTACAAATTTTACCATGCGTCCAAATCTTCTTTATCTTATATTACAAAACGATTCTCTCTGTGTTCTTTGTGTACAGAGCGGATTGTAAATAGCCTAAAACACAACATTTGCAGTTTTTAAACAAAGCTATGACAACCTTAATAAGTCAAGAAATCAAATCAACGAAATAATTAATATGTATTTTAATGTTGCTATTTAGTACTAGTGTTGTCACTAACTATTCCGGTGTTCTGTCACTAAAAATAGGGTGTGTAAACTGCTTTGTTATTGAGAGATAGAAGCAGATGCTGTGAATTTTATTATTAAAAGTAACTCATCTGTAAGTTCTGGTCCTGGTCCTGGCCATAATGTATCCTGGAGGAGTTTCCCGGCCGTACTCGAAATAGAACGATTTTCATCATAAACTGAGCTATAGAAAAATTACTGAACAAAATGTTGTATCTTTTCGTTTCTATGGATATACATAATTTTATATATTGTACTGTTGAGTAAGTTTCAAATGTTTTCCTTCTTTTCTTTTAATCTTGAATCGTGCAGGCTTGTATTTTTTATGCCACGTCTCTTACCGAAAAGGAACAAAATTCCCGTACAAACAAGTCGTACATTCTCTAGTCACAAATACATCAATAAACATATTTATATCATGCTTGTTTCCAAATCCAACCCACAGGCACGTTTGACATGAGATTTTACTATACAGCTGCATCTACAAAACCTACATAACATTATATCAGATTCAATTAGTCTGCCATACAATGCACTTTTAAATGTCCCCCAAGAGTTATTCATAACGTTACTTCACGAATTACTGGTAACATTTTTGAAGGAAACAGGATTATTCCGGACATATTCCATCGTTCAGTGATTCAATACAATCACTATACATACATTCAATCTACAATCTGATCTCTTAAAAAAAATGACAAATTCAATTAATAACTACAATCTAGGTTAAAGTAAACAAAAAAAACATGCCAACGCGTTGACACGCATAAGTCTGTAACTGCAAAAGCATTTTTGTGTATCTATTCCATGCACCCTTTCTCTAAAACATGCACTTAATACAAAATAAATACTAATTATTACCACAGAATACATAAAAAGAACTATGAAATATTATAAACATTTAACACAGAATTTCCAATATTTATTTATAAACTGTATATAACGTTTCTGAAACTTATAAATTTATAGTACAGCGAACATAATTCAGGTTAAACTTTCATAGAGCAAATAACTTTCCATCCATCTCAGAAGAATAAAAAAATATATTTACTTTATGTTTATACGGATGTTATGACCTTAATAAGTCTATCATATAAAAAATGTTTGTAAGCTAACTCACATTTGGGCTAAGTATTTATAGTTTTCACTTTTATGCAAGTTAAAAATATGTAAACGTACGGCTAGTTATTTAATGAAGAAGGTGTTGTAACTACTGTTGTCGCCGAACATTTAACAACTATGAGTTTGCTCATTTTTATTATTACGTGTTAGTGAGATGATACTTGTATGGGACTTCTACAAACCTAGAATTCCAGAAACTGGAATGTCTGGTTTAAAAACGATTCTGGCTCAAATGATTTATATTTCCAGTTGCAAATTTTAATTTACCTAAGTGCACCGTTAAAGAAGATATACAGGCATACATAATTAGGTTGAGAAGCCTATATAAAAAACACGTATATTTCCGACCTTTATAATTCATCTATGACCTCGACAAAACATTATTTCCATAAATGACTCACCATTGAAGATAATAAATTTGGTAAAATTTATCCAGCCCCTAGAGGCGTGCGCGTAAGAAGAGAAAGCCAGCTCTGAGCCAGCCTCTCCAATCAAAGCCGGTCTATTTCCGGGTGGCACACACTTGTCTAGGCTGGGAAGTATCATTGACTCATAGGGAACGAACACTACAAACTCCAACAGTCATCTCCCGCAGTAGATCAAACCTATCGAATTACCTTGCAGAATCTCGACATTTTAAGTTAGGCATGTACCACTCCTGGATATCCACAAGGTTGTACAGATTTAAGTGACATCGGTTTTTACTGTACCTAGTTTGGGTTCAACCGGAAGGTATAAACCAACCAGAAGTGAACTCTCTGGGGAAATTAAATGTATAAATAAATATTACTGTGTTAGAGCTAGCAGATACATTACATGAATTCTTCATAGTTTTTTAAAGGAAATGAGTACACATCTTCAGAGAAACTAAACAAAATTTTCTTGGAAAAACGAGATCTTAGGAACACAATTTATTTTATGCTTTCTAAATATACATGCTTGAAACTGCTCTCAGTTTCATATTTTCTTTATAACATTCCATTTATAGCATGAGAGAGACGTAGTAACACACATATTCTATACAGTTATTTGAGTTTTTGTAAATCAATAGTTTTATTAGCCTTCAGCTTAAACGGAACAGGTATTTAATAAGTATTCAAATCTATTATCTAAAAATTCAAGTATATGAACATTTATAATTCCTGAACTGGAAAGAAATTAAACTAATTCAACAAAAAGTTAAATTCTGCAGCGAGTTTTAGGTTTTATTGATACTGTTTTTTAAATTCAAATACTAACGAAGAAGTATTTTTATGTATGTAGTTTGTATTTTTACTATGCGGAAACAGCGTGCACAAACCAGAACTCGAACTCTGGCCCTTGAGTTGATAAGTTGAGACAGAATTATTCAGCTACGTTAGAAGACGTCTACTAGGCACATTCTAGTAATTTGTCAGCATTAGCCCAATAGATATGCAAGTGCGCCTTTGCATTAATATGCTATAATTATTATTGCTATATAATGCAAAGTTCTTATAATGAAAAATAAATTATAATATAGTTCAAGCAAAGAGTTGTCAAATTACAGATTTAATATTTAAGTATTTTAAAATAGCAATGGCGTCCTGTACAGAATTACTGGATTGACTGATATTTGTTTTGTGTACAAAGAGAAGTACAAAACAATGTGGTTTAAAATAATGTTTATTTGGTAACGTGTTCACAGTTATATAAATTATTACAGGTAAACACTTAAACAAAACCTACTCAGGTGATTATTAGTCAGACAGAAAAGTGTATTAGTTGCAAGTATTGATTAGTTACAAGAACGTTAGATAAAACTTAAGCTAACCAGTAACGAGTAATAGACTTGCGAAAATATGTATTATTTGAAATGAAAATAATAACGAATCAGTTTAATGACACTCAGCCTTATTCCGAGATCGGACATGCACCATCACGTATAACTCATTTTTCTTTATGTAGAAAATTCATTCTAAGTTTTATACCAGTTTTCTGGTAAGCAAGTGAAAGGCGAGAGTGCGATAAAGTTCAATATTGTCACTAACGTTTAAAATTGGCTGCAATATATTATAAATTATTTTTCAACTGCGAACAAAAATGTAACTTGTTAAAATCTTACATAATAGTACTAAATTTTTTACATATTTATTTCTACAATATTTTCTAGTTTCCATCATGGTTACCTATAAGAATTTTGAAAAATATTCGCTGAAGCTCATCCAAATCCAATCGGTTAACACATAATAATATCAAACACAGTGTTTCTCAAAAATATAAATTAACCTTCATGCAAATGTTGAAATCTAGTCAGTTCGTTTTCGGAATATCGTGCGAACTGACAGACAGACAAAATTAAAATATTTCAAGCCTCACGAGTGATGAGTTTCGCTAAAGCTCAGCGTATTACTAAAGTTTTAAAAATATAACAGAACTAACTTAAGTGGAATATAATGTGACAATATAAGGACGCAGAGCTGAACATGACGTTAACTAGTATCTTTATAAATTAATTTAAATAGTGGAATTAAGGGTACAATCTCAAAAAAAATGGGTTTTGTGTAACTTTTATTTTTAATTAACACGGACATCACCTATAATATTAAACTAAGCTCTGAATTTAATTTTAAGACAAATACTTTAACAAATATTTTCTAATAAACCAATAAATTTCTAAGGAGCCAGTCTATTACGTCTACTAATAACTATTTTAATACAATACAAAACTTAAATTTGAACTTAGAGCTAATATAAATTTTAAGTAATCATGCGAGTTACTTTATCTGTATGATTGTCGAGTCGTTTCTCATATATATTGACCATCACAATGTTCCAGTTAGTGAGGAACTGATATGTCTGTGAAGTAGAGTGATGACTATATATTTACCTCAGTTTCCAACCGGAAATGTTAGAGTTTCTTCAAAAATCCAGTTGGCAATTTACATTCTTTATTTTAAATATTTCCGTAAGAAATAAAATTTATAGCATAACTACGTCATGGGCTTAATCAATAACACCAGAAATATTGAATAGCAATCTTTACTAGCATTTATTACTCGTATTTTAATAAGGGAAAATGTCATAACAACTAGGAGTGGGTATTACTTTCAAATATAGCATTTTTGCCTTTTTTCAGAGTAAAATTTTTATTAATAGTGTAAGTGAACCATGTATAGGTGACAAAGGAATCTAAGGAATTGTTTCTATAACTGTATCATCACAATTGGCAAGTTATAATCTCTTGTAAAGTAAAAGAAAGCTCTGGTGGTAATCTCATAAACTAACTGAATAAAGTAAAAGATGTAGACTATAATTCTCCTCAAATCTGAACAACAACGTTTTTAGAAATGATTGAGTTTAAACAAATTAACGCAATACGTTTTGAATTTTAATCCAAGGTCAGCTAAAATTCACTAGTTTTCAATTTTTAAAAGTTTTTACACTACAATATAATGCCTGAAAAATGTCTCTAAGTCAAATTGAAGTAAATGATTCTCCTAGTACTCTTTTCATTTGTTATAAACTATGTGAGAATGGACAATAAAACATTTGGATTTGGTGAATATGTAATTGTATACTGATTCTTTCTGTACATTTATAGTATTGAAGGGATTTAAAACCATAAATAACAATTTTTTTCTGCTGACGCATGAAACATAATTGTATGTTAATCAACTTAAGTATCACTACACAAGAAAATAAATTCATTGCAAAAGTCCTTAAAATTAAAATCCTCTTCACTGAAAATGTGTTATAATAACATAGGAATTGTTTAACTATTTTTTTTCTTTAATTGATAATCGCAAGACTAGAATGTATATAGCTTTGGGTAAAAATAATAGTTAGTGAAAATCTTTGAATTGTAAATAATAAGGTAAGTCGTCCATAAATCCTTGTCTCGATCCCGGTCTTCGCTATAGTACTCCTGGTGTAGATTTTCCACGCCCTAACGTCTTTGAACATGCAACTGAACAATTAATAAAGACCTGGCCTTTATCAAGCTTTTGGCCATAGCACTTGTTTCTGGTCGCGTTTCTGCAACCTAACGTGGTCTAAGTTTAACGAATTGTGTAAATAAAACAATTGTATTCATCTAAAGCTTTGTGATACCTGTCCTTTGCTGTTTCCATGGATCAAAATATTAATACGTACACTGGTGTGTATATTTCACCTGTTTCTCTTTGTTTCGCTTTTTGCCTTTACTTGCTTGTTCACGTCATGATTATTACTAACATTAAGTACATGTTATCATTTTATGTTCAATGAAATTTTATGCATTAAATACATGTCAATATTTATGGATGTTATAAACGCGAAATTAATTTTACTTTCGTACATACCATAAACTTTCCCGGTAATTCACATATACTATGTACTGTTTCCATCATTAAGAAATGTTACGCATGAGATTTTGTGCAATGAATAATCTTAAACATTGAAAGTCAAATTTTAATATAATTTTATTTGTGCAATATGGTGTGTAATAATTCTGAGAGAAGTTTGAAATATTACGGCTGACATAAAATAAATACCTCTTCGTTATTCAATTTTTATAAATAATTAATAGAATTCACTGAAATTCAAAATTAGCAGAAACAAACAATTGCAATATTAGTGGTAGATTTTAGTGTTTCTGTTTACTTCAAATAACATCTTAAGTACATTTTATGTATATTATTAATTCACAAAAATATTGAATTTTGTAAGTAATTAACTTAATTAGCTTTTAATATTTAATTATATTTTATACCAATTATAATTAAAAACAGCACCAAAAAATTAAAAATGTTTAGACAAAACTCACCAATGGAATGGCTTTACTAACTTTAATAATCTCTCCAAACCATAAAGTTTAATGAAGAAAAATTAAGCAAACCCTAAAGATTCTGATCAGTTACTCCGTTGAATATGAAGCGTTCTAGATTTTGTGTTGTGATTATTAGTCGCTAAAAATAGGACGTTTACTGCTTTGTGTAACAAGTGATAGTTAGAGCATAGACAGAGATTCTTAATATTAAAAGTAACCCATCCATGTGAGTCCTGGTCCTGCTTCTGGGCATCACATCGTGTTCTTGGTGGTACTTCCACGACGTGCTCAGTGTTGAACTACGTTTGAAAATCCCATGTTATAACACAATTACGAATAATTTAAAAGCTAATTATATATCCTATGTTTTTTTCATGGATATTAAATAGTGTTTTTTATGTATAGCACTCTTCAGTATACAAATAAGACTTTGTGAAGGTACTTAAAATAACTAAGAACCATCTAGAATGTTCGTTTGTTTTATGATTAAACGTGGTATTGTTTATTATTACTTATTATATAGTCATGTAGTAGTTAAACTTTAATTCAGGAATAATTTAGATAGAACATGTTATTAAAGTATGTCTATAAAATCAAGAGACACTTCATAATAAAAAATTAATTTTATGTTTAATTTGAAAGAAACAACCAGAAACTGTCCAAAGTCTGCCAATAATAGAATGAATTTGTCCACACAAAAGTCCAGTCACTTTATCTCGTGGCTCTACTACATAAAAAAAATCTCTTAAATTGTGGTATATAAACAAGCAACAGTCTACTCTAAACTCACTGGCAGGCCTCATCTCCGAATTCAACTAATCACTTAATTCATTTTATCCCCGTTTTGCTTACTTCCCTTTCCGGGGAGAGGGGTAGAAAAGTTCTAATGCTATATTATTTAATGTACAAAAACCTGAATTAAATTTTGATATCTGAGAAAAACTCCCCTTAAATTACGAAATAAAGTGTAATGTAATATGCTCCGGGTTTAAAAATTAAAGAAAATCATTTTTACATAATAATACTGTCTTTTCATAAAAAATGTTAAAGTATTATATATACAATGCAATGCAAAATTTCAATATTAGTTTAGTTTACTTTACATTTACACACAAGCAAAACAAGTAAAATAACCGTATATATGTGAATGAATTCTGCAGCAGTTATTGATGTAAATAATAGAATAGATGATACCAAAATGAAAAACTTTATTATGATTTTAACATAAATAATTTGAATCATTCAAGTTTTTAAAATAAAAAAATCTATTTCCACCTACCTGTATTATAATAAATGTATAAGTTGTGATTAAGTTATAAGTTAAATTTATATAATAATTATAAGTGCTAAACTCAAAACCTTCAACTCCCAATTTACGTCAGAATATTGCTTCATTTCTAAGAATTAATTAGTAGCAATTTAATTTTGTTACTGCTACTCGTTTAACGCAAAGAGGTTGTCAACGTTTCATCTAGATGTTTAGTATGAACTCTTTATTATGGTACGTTGTAATATCTGCCATTTATTACGTAATATAGCAGCATCGTAATTATTAATAAATATTTAATGAAAGGGGTCATCTTGCGCTCCAAATAACAATTAAACGTGTATTTAAATTTCAAAAGAAAGTAATAAAATATATTTTTATGACTACTATCATAGTGTTGTGTTTATTTTTGTTACTTTTAAACATTAGTTTCGAAATTTAGATCGTAACATAAGAATAAATTTAATTATCATGATCCAATACAAAAGCGCTGTTATAAATGGAAATGTTCAGACAAAGCTTTTTTTCCATTACACAGGTATTCTGCTTCGAAAATATATTATATATTGGAGGAAATATATGAAGTTTCTGGTGTTAGTTGGTTTTGTGTTAACACTCCAGTTTTGAGGTAATATTTTAAACAATTTTCACCGTTAGAATATTCTGTGATATTTCATTTAATAGTGACGTTTGCATGCAATTTTTTCGCTTTTTCAGCTGAATGTGCACAGCTAATTGCTGATGCCTATGGTTTTCCAATTTGACGAAATGTACTAATTTTCGTTTAAAGAAGGGTGTTGTTGTAATAGTCTACAGTATACACACTAACTTGCCACAGAGAATAATGTAAAATCAGAATATGACCACTGTAAGAAAAAATCTTACTTCAGAAATTTTTCTTTTGTGAAATGTAGATAAATTTTCTTCAAAATAAATTACCCAAAGGAAATGGTTTATTACACACTCGATATTATACCATACTACTACGTTTTATTTTATGTTTCATTACATAAATATTTATTGGGTCACTCAATATTATCAGAAATTACACGATTTTGTACATACTATTATTACACGTGTAAGACAATTTTCTGCTGAGGAAATTTTACAAAACATTTAGAGGTATTTGATCTTGTTACTATTTCTCGTACATGTAATTTCAAACCAAATAACGTAACATAAGTAACATGCCAACTCAGAGCGAGGAACCCCACTGAGTCTATTACCTTCCCACTGTCTCCATCTCACTCTCTCTAACTCTCTGTCCGAAAGAGTAATTCTTATCACAACGAGAGATTTACGAAAATTTGATGTCAAAACGAACTGTTCATCTTTCTTACATTTAAAATTGTAAATATTTGTAAAATCTCTTAGCCTAACTGTAGGAATATATTATAACATTTGATGTGTTTAATAAATTTTGTTTATGTAAATGTAATAAAATCTAAAATTACTGCCATCGTGTATGTACTTTCTAATGTATTTTTAATAGGATTTTGTTTTAACGATGTGTAAAACTACAAATTTTTTTAAGTCTTGATTTTCCACCTACCCCTACTTTATAACATTATCTATGTTATTTTGTATATTTTAATTTTCTGATAAATATTGTTAGCATGGGTTTAATGGTGAGTGCGGTGTTGAGTGGAGAATATCAAATTAAATTCACGTTGCCTTTGCATTTTATTGTGTTTCTTTATGTAATATAACTTTTATATAGAATTTTATTTTATATTTATTAACAAAACATTAAAGTCTTCATATTATGATAGTGTAGAATGAATCCACGCCAATGGTAGCGAAAAAAAACAGAACAATTAAAAACTAGTGCAATGTGATGTTTTAAACGATCATCACAATAATATAAACCGGACACTCGATGTAACTCGACACTCTTTTTCGCCTGAAATGCTTTGAAAGAGAGCAGTTTATATTCATTTATTTTTAAAAGTTCTTCGTCATATTTCTTTATCAGCCTTATAAGCTGATGTTCATCAGCCTTTACGTTGAAGTTTACAATATTTAACCATTAAAATTTAGTAATTAAAATTTAATCTTACTTTGTATTTTATAGTTTAGTTTTCTATCACTAAAAATACTATGTGTGATGATACTAGTCGTAATATATTTTCCAAAAACGCATGTACAAACTTTTTAGTTTACCTTGGCTGAGACTTGACGTTGGGAAGTCTAAAATCAACAATAGTATCATTTATGTCTATCTGAAGTTTCACACAATAAATTGAAAACAACCAAACCACAAACCTGAAATTTGCGTGAAACTAATTTCTATAAAGGCAATAACGAGTTCGATTATAGTGCAGTGACTCCATAAGAGTTAGCTGACAAGTTCAACTAAAATTTTTACATTGATGTAACGTTGAGGAAACGTGAAAATTGTTAAATATGAAAATATTCATACAAACTCAGTACAACGCAAATAATTGCTATATGTTTACAAAAATAATTTTAAGAAACAACGTGTGGATACTTATAGAGTAATAATTTATGTTTTTGTGCATAAACAGCTATGCTTTACCAACAGCCTTCACGGCAATTATGAAAATTATCATACAAAAACTATTTATTTTATGTATTATCTTTTACATGTCAAGCATCTAGAAATATATTATGAGGTAGAAGCTTTACAGATAGCATTTACATGTATATGTCGTATCTTGGATATGTACATGACATTTCACAGTATTATATCATCTGGTGTTGCAGAAACTAACAAAGTAAATGTCTGGCATAATACCATATCTTGTCATATGTAAATTCTTTTTAACCCAGTGTCATACATATGTTGTACTATTATTACATCACAGTATATGAATTAAGATATTTAGCCAAGTATGTAAACGATAAAGTCAGATTTTAATAGCAGTTGTGCAATGTATAGGTTCATGGGAAAGTGATAACACACTGTTTTGTATACTACGTAAATTAGGTACGTAAAAGCAACAATCTGAAAAATCCAAGTTTTTTGTAAATAGACAAATTAGCAATACCAGTAACGTTATCGATAAAGACTGTAGGCTAAGGAGTATTACAGTAATATATTGACAAATAATCTAAGAAAGGAAGAAATCTTTAATATAGTGTGTTATTCAAATAATTATATGGTAGGTACTCATATTGGTATATAATCCAATAACATGTATTTCGTTATCTGTTTTGTAGTACACATGACTAACTAAAAGTGATATTTCAAATTAAACTACCTGATTTCAGATCAGAAATGATTGTTACACCGCTTGCCCCTATGTTTCGGGTACAGAGAGGATGAAATAAATTAAAAAACACAAATTAGCAGTTCTATACAAAACGTACCATAGAATCCTACAACTATAATATAAACTCAAGAAAAATAACGGTTTAATATTTTTTTATTTACACTTTACTGTTCTGGTGCTTTGTGCTGTGATAAATATTTGTTAAAACTATGACGTAAACTGTTTTGGATGACAAGTAATAGGGAGAGCATAAACCGAGATTTATAAATAGTGAAAGTACCTCATCCATTAAGTCCTGGTCCTGGTCCTGGTCGTGCTTCTGCCTATCACATCGTGTTCTTGGCGAAACTTCCAGTTGTGAGTTGGACGAAGTTTGAAAATTTGCTTCATTTCACTTTCAAATGATTAATTAAGAACATTCGATTATGTATCCTACGTTGTTTCCATGGATATTAAATAATATGTTATGTATCCGGTTGCGTGTTTCTGATCTGCTTTTCTTATATTCACGACTACTACTAACATTAAACCGATTTCGTGTTATTCCAAATAAGCAAACTGTTTAATATAACACAATAATAAAAGTTATAATAGGATTGATCCTTGCCTCCAAAAATTATGTATGTTCTGCATTATCAGTGATTGGAAACAATATTCAGAGACAATATTCAACAGGAAATTTCATAATATTCCTAATAATTAGATTTCATTAAACTTCTTTCAAATTTCTAAAAAATATATAACAAATCACATCACCTATCATATATACATATATTAAAATGCGAATTTTTAGAAGGTTTTGTTGATGATCATAATACTTAAAAGTAATAAATTAAAACTGAGACATGGGTGGGCTTATTACTCATTATGTAAGCCTATCAGGTGACAAAGGCTCATTGTATGAGAATGTAATTTGTTTTAATATCAAACACTACCAATAAACTTCTTACAATAGTTTGAAGAAAAAAACCACAAGTGAGTATAATACTTCGATGTAGAATTAGGACAATCTAGTTGAAATCATATATGTTTATTAGCGCACTACATTAATACCTTACATTATACAACTATGAAGATTATATATTTACTAATTTACATGATGGTATGAAACATTTAACATCCTTTGTTTTATTTCCAAAAATAAAGGAAACGGGCAGCTTATTTAGTATGCAAAATGTCCGTGGACTGAGTGCATACGGGCGAGTAACGCATGTGTAGATTTACAAAATATTTAATTTATTTTATGACTTTTTTATAGAACACAGTCAAAACTAAAATTCCCTTATTGCCTAAACTAGTGAAATTGGTTTATCGTTATTAAAAATATATTTTATAATTTCAATTTCTTAGTCACAATAATAAAGTTCAATGTATATATATTATATTATATTATATATTATTCTAGTTACATGAACACGACTAGCAAGTCTTTGTCAAATCTTTTGTGAATAATGTTCACGGTCCGGGTAGCGTTTAAGTGTACAGCGCGACAGCAGCTGTGTAGTTCTGCAAACATTTACCTATATTATATTCATATTTATTAATGATATATATAATATAATTATATATATTATATATATCATTAATATATATAATTGTATAATATACAAATATATTATTGTATATATAAACATATCATCCTTTTTCGAGATTAATTTTATTTAAATTCACACATTACCTGAATATTAAAGTCCTTCTGGTAAACTTCCTTCATCTATATAAATTTCCATTTTGCTTTTTTATTTCAGTATATAATTTAAAATACTATTTCGTTTAGTTTTAACCTAAGTATTTTATGATGACACGCTCTAACGCACAGGATTTGTTCCTATGTGGGAATAGTTCTCAAATAATTAAATATATACAATACCAGTATTTGACACAGTATATTTATAAGAATCAAATACTGAATTTGATACATTATTTAAAAATAATAAAATAATTGGTATTCATATTTTGTAAGTTTTAGGGAATATATCGTTTTGAATAAATTATTTCTTATATAATTGAAATATAAAAATGAATAAAGTATTGTTTATTGATATTATTTTCCATAAATGTGTGAGATTTAAGAAAATATTTTACGCTTTATGACTTTCGTAAGTACATCGTTCTTTGTTATATGAAAGGCGCATGATTACCAACCAAGAAATTATTAGATATTGGCTATCTCTGAGAGACAATCTATTACTCTATAGGAATAAAACATCATTCAATCATTACTAGAGATTTTATGTAAAAATCTTGGCCGTGTGTAACAGTATTGCTGTTTTGTAGTAGCAGTATTATACAGCATATCTAAGATTATAATGAATACTTCATCACTTAGTAGTCTAAGTTTTATGCTTTGGAGATTATAGTGGATAAATTACATTTCTGACTGTCTTTCATCTGTCATTTGTGACTGACTGTTCTGACATAGTCTCCAGAGACGAGTTGACTTGATTGAATTTTTTATAAAGCTCAATTTCTATCTAACAACATCCTGTGCTATGATAGTGCAAGTTACTCAATGGGATTCAACAGAGCATGTGTGATCATTCTTTTCGTTTTACTTTTGGGTGAGTGTAACAACTAAAAAACCGTATAATAAATATATTTGTACAACTGAGCATAAGTACGAATATCATTGTACTAAATAATCCTTCCACTCTATAAGATTACAATCGGCTTTGGCTCGCTGGGGCCTACGCCGTCAGGCCCCGAAATTGGGAGGTTGGTCGAATTCGGGATAAGAGGGGTTTGGCGAGTGGTTAAATTCGGACATGAAGTTTTAAAATTTCATGTTCCCTGCTGTATCCTTTCTCTGGAATCGTGATGGTTGTAATTCTTCGCTAATGCTCTGCATAATAACGTGTGATATGTCATAATATTACATTCAGATTTAAGAGTTCAGGAAGATTAGCTATAGTAGAGGAGTTTTGTTGGTTGATAAGAAGAGTAGTTTGATATTCTTTTCTCCGTGTTTTAACTTTCAGGAATTTTAAAGGAAGAAACACTTTGTTGCCTTTATTGTATAACAGCAGTATCAGACTGTAACATCTGCCATCCAGTGGCCGTCTCGTCTCTAAGGGAACAGAATAACAAATTAATTCTGTCTGGCACCTCTCAAACCACGCTTTAAAAATATTTTGCAGTTTTTTTTCGCACCAGATGAACCACTGACTGCTCAATTCATGTAGTTTTCATGGATACTACCATCTTCATATTTTATAGATTGATACTAATTTAGGTAAGTTGAAAAAATTTAGTACAAGTGTAAGTTATATTGCAATTTCCTCTAATTCAGATGGTGATTTATGTAATAAGTTAGTATCTTAATTCAAATAGAAACATTAGGCCAGTAACTGAATGCAATATATGTATACTAGGTATTAATATATGAAAATCAATAATTAAGAAGTGTTATTTTATTGGGTTTGTATGTAAAAATAAAGTTGCATCCAGAAATTGCACTATACTTTATTAGTAATTATAGCTGTTAGCTAATAACGCTAAACATGTAATGCTTTAATTAGACTGGCTTAAATCATTATTTGAGATATTATAATCATTTATCAGATTCCATTCTTTCAGGGCTTTGAAATGAATTCATTATTAGCGTATGGTGATAAAACAATGAATAGGATTCTCCGACAACGTGCCTTTGTTACCTGAGACGCTTACATAATAAGTAAATAATAATATCTCTGGTGCCTCAATTCTGCTTTGAGGTATTACATTGATTGGTGAGCAACTATAATTTTATGTGTGAAGGAATTAATTACTATCGCGTACTCATAAACTGATGAACAAGATTATCTCACAATCTGCCTTTATTGCCTATTGAGATAACCTCCTAATAAATACGTATGGGATGTGGCCAATAAGCCGACCATATTGATATCTTACACCAGAGTAATGAAATTGGTCATAAAGTTACATTGCTGCTATATATATATAAGCTAAAGCATGTTTATTTAGCCAATTAATACTTGCATCATACAAGGATAATTGATATTTATACATGGAACTATTGAAAACTGGGATACGTTGCGTTATGTTATTCGATCAGCGACGTAAACTTGTAGCTTATTTTTACAATAGATAAATTTTATGTAATTTAATTCGATGAGTAATTATTGGTGATGATTTAAAATTATTTATGCTTATGTTATGCTTTATATCTAAGTTATATACATGTCAAAATTCGTGTACAGTTTTCCAATGGTGTTTGCGTGATTGAGTTTCGAACATGCAAACCTCCAAAATTCTTCAAAATTTTTTGCAATTATAAAATATATTTCTATAGCTGTAGTGATGCTTTATTGTTATGTGATTAGTTAAAATACAATTTTGTATATTAATTAGCAATAACAAATGTCCTTTCAAATAGTGTCCCTTTAATGGTATTTAATCACCAATAATGAAGCACATAAATTGTAGGTTGTAACGGCGAACAATCCTTATTATAACATTTACAATTATGCGTATTAACAATTACCTTAGAATATTGTTATTGCGGTAATAAGATAACTAGAGATTAGTGTGTTAGTACTAATCGTAACGTCATCAATATAAAAAATTTGAATCATACGCAGCACTATAATAAAAAAACATTATTTTATAATTACTTCATTACTGAAACAAGAGAGAGTATATAAAATTAATATTTAAATAATTCAAAAGTGACTCACTATCTTTCGTTATCCAAAGCAGTATACATCCTAGTGTTAGCAAATATTAATCAAGGTACAAAGTAATATAAAATACAGAGAATAAAAATAAATATAGTTATTATAATAAGTAATTAGTTTTGTGCAGTTTTGAATCCTCTCTGTACCCAAAAAGAGTACAGAGAGAATTAGTTTAAAAATATCGTCCACGGACTGCACGTTATGTGATATTAACTGTTTTCACGTATTATACAAAACTATACGAGTATATTTGATTATGAGAATTATTTATAAACTCTTGTCTTACAAAAATATTTCTGACACCATGGTTAGTTGGCTAATTAATGATAATGACTTGAAAAAGGTGTTTCCTAATTGAGTAAAAAGAGAAAGGTAGCTAATGTACAGTATGTTAAAACATTTTAAACAAATTTTAAAGAACAGTATCAAACAGAAAAAATATGGTCTTTAAGTATCAACTCAATTTATTAGTTACTGAAATTCACGCCAGAGCTCTCTTCCATAATACAAGAGATAATATAATGCCGTTGAATGATGCAGTAATAGGAATCCCAAAACAGAATCCAATGTGATATAAATTAATAAATTTCCCTCAACATAAAAATAATATTTGTAGTATCTGTTTCTTGTAGACTAATGGTATATAGTTGGTATATATAATGGTATATAGTTCACTGCTGAAGTGAACCACAACCAAAAGACCTTAGTCCAGATCTTCGTAGTCCATGTGAATTCAGCATAGACCTTAGAACTTGGTATACAATAAGACAGAATAAATTGATCATACTACATTATAAAATATTTAAAGTCTCTCTCTCTCTCCCCCCCTCTCACTCTCTCTCTCAACCCCCTCCTCCCTCTCGCTGTCATCCCCACCTCCTCTCTCTCACCCCCCTCTCTCACCTCCCTCTCTCTCTCTCTAAACCTCTCTAGATTACTAAACCTAACCTTTATATTTTTGTACCTAATACAAAAATAAATAAATTTAGAAACGTCTACTTTATATCATTCTAGCAGACGATAAAATGTGGAGCAATCACTACATTAAACTTGAAATCTTCTTCACTTTAAATCATCACTGCGATTTAGCCACCAATATGATAACATGATAAATACAAAAAAACATACGCATTAAAAGTATATTATAATATTATTTGCCGATCACAATATAATTTACATATTGTATAACTTAACATAGCAATATTTATAACCAAATTTTAGGAATACAAAATGAAATTTGCTTAACATAACTCATTGATTAATGTAAAATATGTCACACGAAAAGAGCACCTTTGTAATCAAGAATCATTGCAAGTTCCAATACGAAGGCGTACAAAGCATATGTTGAAACATGACTAGGCGGTTAGTTCTATTCCTTTTACATTTAGCCTTCAATGTTCGTAGAAACATAATCACGTATGTGACACGATCCAAAAGCACGGCGAACCCACCTATTCTTCCATAACCCATATGTGGTGGGAAGGGCTGTGTATGTTGAGTTTAGCTCTATTAACTGAAGCCTTTAAATTAAGTTTGTAATGTAGTAAAATTACACTGAAGGCGTCTGAGGACTGCAACGTGAAACTATAGTACCCACAACTGCTCAGAGTATAGATAGGTGTATATTCTCTTCCGCAGAAATTTTACCGTTTTCTCTTCAAAATTAAATTAGAAATACCTCCGTCAATGATTTTCTTCACTAAGCGAATTCATTGTAAAGGTTTCTGACTAATAATTGCAATAGTGTCAAAAGCATTTTTTTTTTTTAATCTTTTATTTTATCGACTGATGCCAAAACCAATACGCAATATTACATATAACTATATTTCGGTAATTAAAGTATATGTCTGCGAATACGTTTCGTATGCGAGAGAAAACGTGGCTAAAAGGGGCATTCCAGAAAAAAACTTTTGTTAAAGTTATCAGAATAATGTATCATCTTCCCAAGTTACAAAACTATTTAGTAATTACAATGCAAGGTTCTTGTCTCAGTTTGAAAGAACTGACGCAGAAGCTGTTAATTTATCTTCCGTGTTACACCCTGCATTACTGGCTTAGATGTTTAAAATTCAATGCATAATTCTACATACGTAAGTGATACATTAGCTATAAATGTTTTAAACTATTTATAAACGTATTTATTTGAATAACGAAGTTTGCAATAGAAAGACACAAGATATTTAGCTTCGTAAATTGAAATCATTTTAATATTCAGAGGTTCTTTAAAAAAATGTGAGGTACACCTTAGATATAAAACCTTCTTTTTTGCACATGTAGTAATACGATAACCGCTGTTCAAATTGTCAGATTATAAGTCCTTATTTGGATTAAAGTGAGTTACAGTACAATAAACATGTTCGAGAATTTAATAGAATTGTCCAATCAACAACCCTTTGATGATGCAAGGTGTTTAGTACTAATGAATTGATATAAGCCCTGAGCATGTCAGACTAGGGCACGTTGAGAACATTTAATGACTAAGGTTAGAGTGAATTATAAAGTTTAGTGTACCTTACAGGTTTAAAGATTTGTAGGTCTCTCTTTGTAAAAATGGAAAAAACTGGAATGTTTGACAATATCTGTACTAACACTTGGCTGAAAATGGCTAATTTAGTCATTCCTTATCGTTGTATGAAGGTTCAATTTAAAAAACAACTATATTTCCTAAAAATATCACTTGATTATTCTACTTCTTAATAGTTCCTTTATTACGACCCGCACCAAATCTAGTTTTGACGAGCAATTTGATGTAGGGAGGAAATATTTCATGAATTATACGAATCTCGAGGCTGTTTGTTTATACTTGTAAATGCTTGGCCCCTAGACTAAAAAGAATTGAAATTTAGCTTATGGTCGTGTCCATAACTAAAAAATAATATCAATTACGTGGGATAAAATACGAAAACTTTAATTAAATAATCCAGCTGATAAGTCCCCTACAGAAGTACACATCTAAATTACTTATATCTATGGAAACAACGAAAGAAAAGTTCGGTATATTTAAAAGTGTGTTGAACTGTTCACTACTATATTGAAGAGTCATTGTAATCGCAGCACCTCGGAGAACCACCGAACAAGGAACAGGATGTGAGGCTCTTAGAAAGGACTAGGACCTAGATCTATTGTGAGTTATTTTTATTTTTGATAGATCACCGTTTCTGCTCTCACTATCTCATGAAATATTATAAAGAGCTTAGTTTAAATCCTGGTGTTATCGACAATTTATCACAGCATATTACACTAGACCAGTGAATATACTATTATACATAAACAATAACATATAGCATTCAGTATATTACACAAATAGTAATGTGGTGAAAAGCAAACTGAAATTTTTGTTTTTTGATCTTTTCATTACTTTTATATCTTTAATAGGATGATTAATATACAAAATAAATTCCACTTGTACGTTCTTCGTAAAATCTACAGTACGTTCTCGATTAAATGTGCGCTTTGGCTGTTTTTAATTCTCCATGTACCTAAAGCAAGCATATAGAATCACTTTAATATTTTCCAAGATATGTATTTCCAAAAATGTGTACTTTCAGATCTAGTCGGCACATGCTGCATAAAGAATTACCAGAATGTGCCTAGTAGACATCTTCCACCATAGCTAAGTAATTACTGTCTCAGGTTATTAAATCAAGGCCCGAGTTCGAGTGCTTGTTCGCGCACACTGTATAAACATAGTAACAATAATCTTAACCTAGTTTGAAGTATGATCATTCATGATCAAACCTTCTTCGTTAGTGTTTGAATTTAAATAACAGTATCAATACAACCTAGAATTCAATGCAGAATTTTAAGTTTTGTTTAATTCGTTCAATATTTAACAGTTCAGGAATTATAACTGTTTAAATTAAAAGGTATTAAGTAAAATTGTATGTAAGAAATTCACAATAGCTTAAACTAATAGATTCAAGATATCTTACTGAAGGCCACTAAAACGTTTCAGAAAAAATAGTTTCAGTACGTTTCAGTAGTAAATTTACTATTGCTTTACACAAAACCCCAAATAACTGTATTGAATATGTATGTTACAAAATATGTCTCGTACTAAAGGAAATCTTGTTTCAAACTATCTAAAAGTGAGAGCAGTTTTAAGTATGTGTATATGGAGAGCCTAACAATAAGTTGTGTGCCTAAGATCTTATTTTCCTAAGAAATTCGTGTTTAGTTTCTATGAATATATGTACTGATTCATTTAATCTAAGGAATTAACAAGAATTCATGTTGTGTATTTAGTGTATACTTTATCAAAACTATCATGATGTATCTAAACTGCTATAATCTTTATGTAAACATTTATCTATATCTGTTATGTAGATTTTAAAATAAAAATTCTACTCTTTATGTTTTAATTTCTTAATCAAGCTACTCCAGAAACACTTCATGATCTATATTAGTCCTATTGAATTGATCCTATATGTAACTTTTAATTATATAAGAATTGAAATATGTCAACCTAAAATGAAGGTTTACTATAAGTTAAAATATATTAACTTTCTGTTCTGTATATAAAAGTACTTCTTGTGCAATGCTTCAACCTGCATACAATTGAAATTGGGCGTTGTAGATTTTACAGTTTGATTTACAAGAAACTGAAACCGTAATTATATTATGAAAACATGGTTTCGAATGTTGACGCCAAATTTAATAACATTGAAAAAGAATAATTTATACTTTGTGATTTAACACCCTCAAATAAAAATTCTTTGGAGGAAAGTATAAATCTGAAAATTCGTCTACTCGATTTCCGATTTAAAAGGTACGGTGAGATACAGCCAATGTTCACATGCAGAACGGTGGGTTAATAACATTTGATTCTGATTTTTTTTAAGTAGCCTAAATAAAAATTTTAAACAACTCAATATTTTGCCCAACAATGGCAAAGGTTTGTAAATGCTTTAAAATAACCTTAGTCCTTTTAAGGTATCTGAATGATAGTACCTGTGTTTTGAAATTATTAATATAAGTAATGAATACCTAACGCCTATAGTATTTTTGAAATTTAAAACTACACTATTGTAGACTAATTAGGAATATTATAACATGTCACTTCAAAAAGTGTCCCTGGATATTGTATCCAAAATCTAATAATGTAGGACATACATCATAACTTTACACGAGGAACTTTTAATTATAAACTTTAAAATTATGTTTTATTCACAAGTTTGTTACATTAAAATTTATGTGTTGGTGTAGCGTTCCGTTTAGTTTTAGTAGAAGTAGTGACGTTAGCAATATAAGGAGACGGGTGAGACTTAAGCAGCAGTTTACATAATATATTATTTTATATCCATGGAAACAACACCTCATTTATATAATTTAATTTTTATAAAAAACTAAAATTTTATGTCACTGCATTTTTCAAACTTTGTTCAATTCACAGTTAGTCACGGAAGTAGCACCAGGAACTCGATGTAATGGCCAGATGCAGGACCAGAACTTACATGGATGAGTTACTTTAATTCTTTATAAATAATAGTTTTTTATTACTACTTCTCTATTATTTGAGTTAATTAAGCTAGTGTGACTACCCTATTAGTGTTAGAGTAGTGGTTTCAACATCGCAGAATGGTAATGAAATAGTTATAGCTTTCATTTCATGAGCCCTTTACAGGAGTTATTAATTACAAACAAATCACATAAAATATTTGAAAATTAAACAGATTTAATCTTTACTTCACACAAATTTTTCAAGTAATTGATTGTTTTTAAATTAACTTATTTAAATAATAGTTTTAGTATTTTGCTTCCCCTAAGGAATTACATAATTGCAATTTAAATATGGAGTAAAACAGTTTCTATTTAGTTATAACACGTTTACAATTAACATGATTTTTACATAAGGAAGATTATCTTGATTAACAGATAACGTTCGCATATTTTGTAAGCTAAAAAATAACTTTGATTTATGTTTTTAAATCCTTTCAGTACTCTAAGTGTACAGAAATAGTTAGTTTACAATAATTTCTAACACATCGTCCAAGCTATATGCTACCCGTTCATACATATCTAATAAAAAGTGCAAAGATTACTTGAAGGATAATTTTGGTACATTTTGTGAGCTAAAAAAATGAGGTTTTTGTTTTTAAATCCTTTCAGTACTATAAATGTACAGAAATAATCAGTTTTACAATCAATTTCGACACATCGAACAAGCTATATAATACCCGTTCATACGTATCTGGTAAATAGTGTAAAGATTACTTGGAGAATTATTTACTTAAATATGTCTTATAGATATTACTCAGGCATTTAATAACATAAATTGAAATAAGTGAATTCTAGTTGACAGGAATAAAATTCATATCTTAATAACATTTAATTGTTTACACTCATAAAATAATAACTATATTACACAGATTTGAGTAGAAATATGGTCTGTAATTGTTGATTTAACTAATTAGTTACTGAAACCATGCAGTAGACCTTCACAGACATTCAGAATTAAATTTATATTCCTCTTGTTGTTTCCTGTGATAGATCAAAAAATAGTTTTTCATTTTTTAACACATCTTGTAGTTATTAAACATTAAGTTTCGGAAAAAGTACAGTTTTGATAAAGTTATTTATATTTATGAAATATCTTTTTTTAAATAAATATAAAACGTAACTGAGAGTACCTTTGTTCCTAATAGTAAAGTTAAGAATAAAACAGATAATAATTAGTTTAATTAAAGATTTTAATTGGAACTGTACTATTTTATAAATTATTACAATATACATATGTCACGAATGACGTAATTTCAATTACTATGTACAATGCTGCTAAATTACTAAAACAGCATCTAATAATAAGTCCCTCATAAAGAGGTTGACGCTAAACTTCTAGATGAAACGTTAAGAGCTTCTTTGGGCATAATAAAGTTCCAGAAACCGAATGAAATCGCTGCTAATGACGTCATGGAAACATAGCAATATTTTAAAGGTAATTGGGAGATTCGTATATTAAGTTACGAAAATTTAATTCATTGTAAAAGGGGTGGTAATTGTTTTTTGTATGCAAAAGGGGTGGTAATTGTTTTTAGTATTAAAAGAGTAGTATTAAAGCGTGTTAAAATAAACGATTATTTTTTAATTTTTCACTATTTATTTCACCATTACGCAAATAATAAAAAGTAAATTTAATTAGATATGTTAAAGTAATTGTATTGTGCAAAGTTTAAATGAGATAATTGTATATTCCTTAGAATGTGGATTTAAAAAGTATTTCATAATTTAAGGGTAACTTAAATCTCAAATCACGTAGGCGACCGTCAACGGAGTCCAAGATGATGTCGATGATTTCCTTAATGTGGATCCATGGTGATTTCTATCATTCCGAGATCCTTACTGACACTACGCTAATATGTGATTGTACTGGACAAGCTGTTCTTTGACGATTGTCTCCAGTACCATAGGGGAACACGCTCAACAGTGAAATTGGACAATAGTTATTTTTCTCAATATACTCGTATGTGCTAGCTTTATGAAGTGAAATAGGTTACTGCCTTAGATGGTTGTCTTAATATTACTTGTTTGTGTATTACAATATTCAATACGTGATCAGGAGAATTATTTACTGACTTCAGTAGGAAGTTTCTTATCTAAACTTACTTAACATGAGATATACAATTAACATGCTGACTCAGGTATATCGTGTATTAAATATGATTTCAGAACATATAACTTAACAATTTTAATTTGAAAAATCCTTCAGGATTATATTAATGTTTTAAACGAAGGATTTGTTAAAGAGGGTTCCACAGATCAAATCCATACTCTTCGCTCCCTTAAATTTCTTTGCCTTATACAATTTATAGCAAAGAAAATTACACATGTTTAAACTGTTGAAAATTGTGTGTTGTATGATTGAAAATTATATATAAAAAAAACTAAAAATCATAATTTAAGAAAACATTTTTTCGAATGTTAATTATATTTAAAGACAATAAAATAAAATAATAATTATTATGTAATTAATTGATACATTTCACTATACTCTATAATAATTGGATTACTTAGCACATAATGTTACACCAAGTAATCAAATAAAATAAAATCAAATCAGATTTTTATTGCCGGAACATGCTATAATGCATGGCAAAAGTCAACTTTTTACTTGCTAGAATTTTGTCATACACCCCACAATTTAGATCTCATTCAGACATACAATTTACATACATCCATTCATTCGCCAATGATTCCCACTTCCAGCGACGGATTGTCAATCTTTTTAATTGGTGGTCTCCCAATCATATGCTAAAAAACTCGTCTACATTATAAAATGCTTGTGACACTAAAAAGCGTTTCAAACGAGTTTTTAACACCTTGGGCGTTGGAGCGTTTTTTTTGAATTTGGAAATTTTTTGACGAAATGAACACCTGCCTGTGAAGGCAAGCGTTCATAAACCACCGTTCTGTGTCTATCAGTTCAGTAATTATCTCTGCCTCTAGTCTCATACGCATGTATGTCTCGGCCATTCGTCATGGTACATTTAGACATACAAAACAGAGTTGTTTCCAAGATGTAGAGACTGGGCAGCGTCAACAGTTGTAAATTTTTGAAGACTTTCTTGCACGACTCTCTAAATTTCAACAGAGCGATAATGCGGATCGCTTGTTTTTGCAGCTTGAACACTCTCATAAATTGATTGTTTGCACAAGCTCCCCACAACACCAACCCGTAAGTGAGATGGGGGTAAATCAAGCCATAATACGCCATCATTAGAACCTGAATAGGGCAGTATTTGGCTAGAGACCTCAACACATAAATGCCTGAGGCCAATTTGGAGCAAACGTGATCGATGTGATTATTCCAAGTCAACCCTCGATCTAGGTATATTCCCAGGAATTTCGAGCAGTAGACTTCTTCCAGCATTGTGTCAGCCAACATAACAGCTGGTCGTCATGCCTGTCTACTGATCGCAAAGCAAAATTTAAGTTAAGTAATACCTTAACTATATTGCTTTAAATCATAGCTTTATATATTATTTTTATTTATGAGCTAGTATAAAGCTCATATATGAAGGTTTTGTAAGGAATTAAAATTATATATTTTCGTATAATGATAAAACATTTAAGAGTGTTCTCTCTCAATGAGCCTTAGTTACCTAAGACGCTTACTTAATAAGTAAATAATAATATTTCCGGTGTCCAAATTCTACTACGAAGTATTCTATTTATTTGTGAGCCACTATAATTTTATTAATTTATAAAGAATTAATTGCTATCGTACGATGATAAATCAACGAATAGTATTCTCTCACAATGTGACTTTGTTACCTGAGATGCGTACTTAATAAGTAAATAATTATATATCCCGTGTCCAAACTGTACTACGAGGTATTCTACTTATTTGTGGAGCCACTATAATTGTATTAATTTATAAAGAATCAATTGCTATCGTACGATGTTAAATCAACGAATAGGATTATCTCACAATGTGACTTTGTTGCCTATTGAGACACTCGCCTATTAACTACATTTTGGGATGGGTCCAACAAGATAAACATAAATATATTATAAGATAGCAGAATGTGCAAATTGGTTTAACATGTTATTGCTGCCATGTATACGATCATAATTAGTATATCGTACTTTTTACTATATTCGATTTACTATGACATATGCTATTTATTCATGGGAATGGTATAACTTTTCGTTTTGTTACAGGCGCAATACTTCAATTTTCCTTTTTTTAATTTTGAAGTTAGTGTTATGAAAATTTTTATGGGATACCTGAAAATAAATTCCCAACCTTTTGTGTATCTAAGTAATAAAAATATTACATTTATTTGAAAATATGTCCAAATGTATAGCGTGAGTATTAAAAAATAAAAAAAATCGGAATTATAATATGAACTTAAATATAACCATTTAAGCATTGTAATTATTGTATTTGTTATATTAATTTATTAAATATAAACCTGCAATATTTTATACTTATTAGCAGTAGTATAACAGTTGTGTGCCTGGATTTTGCATTTAAACACTAATAATTTTACACAAACGTCATAAATTTAAACGTGGAACTATCTCATTACAACCTTTATATTTATGTTTTACTCACAAGTTTGTTACATTAAAATATACGTCTTTGTGTAATCCTATAACAAGCGTTCTGTTTAGTGTTAGTCGTAGTCGTGACTTCAGCAATACCTGTATATAGGACAGGTGAAACGTAAGCAGCAGTTTACATAAAATAAAATTTAATATCCATGGAAACAACACAGAATTTACAATTTAATGTTTTTAATAATTATAAAGTGTTATGTCGCTGCATTTTTCAAACTTCACTCAATTCACAGTTAGTCGCGGAATTAGCACCAGGAACACGATGCGATGGCCAAAAGCAGGATCAGGACCAGGACTTACAAGGATGAGTAAATTTAATTCAATATTAATCATAGAACTATCATGGAACTATCGTCCCATTTCTTTGTTAAGTGTGTTCTCTAAGGTGTCGAAGAGAATCGTCAAAGAGCAGTTTGTAAATTACCTTCAACACAACCATATTTTAGCGGAGTGTCAATACGGGTTTAGGGCTGATAAAAAACATTTCAGATGTTCTCTTTGATGTAAACAAAGAAATTTATCATAGTTTTTCAGATGATATGAGGAGCTTTTAAATCTTCCTTGACCTAAAGAAAGCATTTGATAGTGCAGATAGAAACAAATTAATTTACAAATTATCAGCTATAGGTGTAACGGGTAATGCTCTCGCATGGTTTATGAGCTACCTTACGGACAGACGGCAGTTTGTGTCTGTCTGCGGTGTGAATGGTGATGAGCTTCCTGTGGATTATGGTGTAGTTCAAGGAAGCACTCTGGGCCCTATATTATTTTTGATATACATTAACAACATTTCAAAACTGCAGATTCATTGTAAACTATTTCTTTTTGCTGACGATACGCTGATTATTATCAAAGGTAAATTTTGGCAGGATGTTCAAAATAAATCTTTAAATGACCTCATGACAATTAAAAAATGGATGGACCAAAATGTTTTATCACTTAACGTCTCAAAAACTAAAATTATGCCTCTTTCTCTTACATCAAATTCATATTACAACTTACACGATTTAATATTATTCATAGTTGTAATAATCACTATAACAATGCCTGTGGATGTAATAAAATCGAGAAAGTGTCGTCATACATATATTTGGGTGTGTTGTTTGATTCTCGAATGAAATGGATAGATCATATTAATTTCTTAAAAAAGAAAGTATATATTTGCTTTTAGGCAGTTAAATAGCATTTTGAGTTTTGATAAAACTAAAATCGTTTATTTTGCCTATGTGCGATCCCTTTTTTCTTATAACATTCTAGCTTGGGGGGTGCTTTTCCTTCACATATTAAAAGTTTAGATATAGTTCAGAAATCTATTCTGAAACCCGGTTTTGCGAAGTGTAGACGATATCCCTCTGATTTATTGTTTCAAGAAACAGGAATTCTGCCAATTAAAAACATTTTTATTACAGTCTTATTTATTCATATTTACAAACATTTCGGCTCATTTTTTTCTACAATCCCACATTTTTATAACACAAGATATGCAAATATAGTCGGAATTAACACTATTCACGAACACAAATCATTTGCGACAACAAACAGTTTTTATCTAGCACACATTTTATATCGAAATTATTCTAATAGTTTTAGAAATTTTCAGCTGTTTCACTCTCCCTCTCTTGAGGTTTTTAAGAAACATGTCAAGGAGTTCTTGATTCTCATAAGCAGTGAGAGGGCCCTGTTACTTATCTATGTTGACTACAGACGGACCTAGTCTGTCTGACAACTGACTGACGCCACTGTCTCCTCTCCTCTCCTCTTCAAACTATAGATATTAAAATCCATTCACTTAAGTAATTAGCCTATTTTTTGTAATTTTCGTTCACTCAATATTTTTATTTGTTTTTGTCTACTTTCTCCAGTATATTGCTGATTATCGGAATTCGAGGTCATATCCGTCGTTTATTCTGCTTTAAATGACATCTTTCAATTATCAAATTTTATTAAATTAACCTACACCCTGCTCGAGATAAAATTCGAATCGTAACAATTTCAACTCGAGTCTACGCACAGGCCATTAAGGCCCATGTAGGCTCTTTTCCCATTATTTGAATTTATCCAGAAATTATGTAGCAAATTTAATGGTGTTTTTACTAGGCATGCGTGTATGTATGTGGATATGTATGTGTATATACATCCACACACATACAAACACAAGATGGCGTGGTCGTTTCGTATGTATATATATATATATATATATATATATATATATATATATATATATATATATATATGTATATTTCATCTCTGTATTCATTATATTGATTTATTTATGTAACATAAGTCTTTTTATATTATTTAACGTTAATGATTTAATTTTAGTTTTGAATTGTATTACTGGAATACTTTTTTATGTTTTATATGAATTAGATAATATACAAATGCTACATTTGTTATCATTTCAATGTAAAGATTTATTTTGTATTTCATTTCTTTTGTGTGTGGAAATAAACGTGATTTGATTTGATTTTATTTGAGATTTACTCACTACTTCTCGTTACCCAAAGCAGTTTCCACCCTAGTTTAGCGAGTATTATTTACAGCACAATACACCAGAATATTTCATATGTAGTGCTAAGAAATACTAATTAAATATAGTTAATACACTACATTGTTTGTTTTGTGTAAAAGCTACTAATTTGTGTTTGGTGTTATGTATAATCCTATTAGTACCCAGAGAATACAGGGAGAATCAGTTTACATACATTATTTGATACCAATCGGACACCAAGATATGTTTGGAAGTTTTCACGTAGTTTTATAAAAAATATATATAATTGTTAATGAGAAACATTTTCTTACTCGTGTTTTCCAGATATATTATTATAGTATTTCTAGTAAGAAAGATATTCCTAATGAGTTGAAATTAGTCAATGCTTTTGATTTCACATATAAAAACAGTAAATTATTTTTGTTTTATTGGTATAATTCAATAATTAAATACTTAGTGCCAAAAGATTGTTACAGAATGTGTTCTAGAAGTTTTAACTCATTCTATTAGTTACTGAAATTCATGCCAGAGCTTTCATTCACAGTACAAGAGACAATAACGGGCCAAGCAAAATTGCATTATTTAGAATGCCTACTTAGATTCTAATAATACAAGAATCCCGTGGTGCCCCAACCTTCTTACAACCCTGACATAGCTCCTTGTGATATATTTGTACCACTGACTGAAGAGAGAGCTGAGAGGAAAAGGAGTGGAAGTCGGTAGAGAACATGCAAGCTGAAGTTATAATGCTCCTGAGAGGCATTCCAGTCGAGGAGTTCCAGGGTGCATTCCAAGCGTACAGAATTGTCTACGCAGGTGTATTGCAGGAGGATGCTATGTTAAAGTATTTTGTCTATTTTTACCATTTGGATGAATAAATCAGTTTTTTTTTTCCTGAAAATGCTCATTACTTTTATAACGCACCCTGTATCCTCATGTCTCATCAGGTACTCAACTGAGTGCACTACGAAGATGACTAACACGATCCAAAAGCACGGCGAACCCACCTATTCTTCCATAACCCATATGTGGTGGGAAGGGCTGTGTATGTTGAGTTTAGCTCTATTAACTGAAGCCTTTAAATTAAGTTTGTAATGTAGTAAAATTACACTGAAGGCGTCTGAGGACTGCAACGTGAAACTATAGTACCCACAACTGCTCAGAGTATAGATAGGTGTATATTCACTTCCGCAGAAATTTTACCGTTTTCTCTTCAAAATTAAATTAAGAAATACCTCCGTCAATGATTTTCTTTACTAAGCGAATTCATTGTAAAGGTTTCTGACTAATAATTGCAATAGTGTCAAAAGCATTTTTTTTTAATCTTTTATTTTATCGACTGATGCCAAAACCAATACGCAATATTACATATAACTATATTTCGGTAATTAAAGTATATGTCTGCGAATACGTTTCGTATGCGAGAGAAAACGTGGCTAAAAGGGGCATTCCAGAAAACAACTTTTGCTAAAGTTATCAGAATAATGTATCATCTTCCCAAGTTACAAAACTATTTAGTAATTACAATGCAAGGTTCTTGTCTCAGTTTGAAAGAACTGACGCAGAAGCTGTTAATTTATCTTCCGTGTTACACCCTGCATTACTGGCTTAGATGTTTAAAATTCAATGCATAATTCTACATACGTAAGTGATACATTAGCTATAAATGTTTTAAACTATTTATAAACGTATTTATTTGAATAACGAAGTTTGCAATAGAAAGACACAAGATATTTAGCTTCGTAAATTGAAATCATTTTAATATTCAGAGGTTCTTTAAACAAATGTGAGGTACACCTTAGATATAAAACCTTCTTTTTTGCACATGTAGTAATACGATAACCGCTGTTCAAATTGTCAGATTATAAGTCCTTATTTGGATTAAAGTGAGTTACAGTACAATAAACATGTTCGAGAATTTAATAGAATTGTCCAATCAACAACCCTTTGATGATGCAAGGTGTTTAGTACTAATGAATTGATATAAGCCCTGAGCATGTCAGACTAGGGCACGTTGAGAACATTTAATGACTAAGGTTAGAGTGAAATTATAAAGTTTAGTGTACCTTACAGGTTTAAAGATTTGTAGGTCACTCTTTGTAAAAATGTAAAAACTGGAATGTTTGACAATATCTGTACTAACACTTGGCTGAAAATGGCTAATTTAGTCATTCCTTATCGTTGTATGAAGGTTCAATTTAAAAAACAACTATATTTCCTAAAAATATCACTTGATTATTCTACTTCTTAATAGTTCCTTTATTACGACCCGCACCAAATCTAGTTTTGACGAGCAATTTGATGTAGGGAGGAAATATTTCATGAATTATACGAATCTCGAGGCTGTTTGTTTATACTTGTAAATGCTTGGCCCCTAGACTAAAAAGAATTGAAATTTAGCTTATGGTCGTGTCCATAACTAAAAAATAATATCAATTACGTGGGATAAAATACGAAAACTTTAATTAAATAATCCAGCTGATAAGTCCCCTACAGAAGTACACATCTAAATTACTTATATCTATGGAAACAACGAAAGAAAAGTTCGGTATATTTAAAAGTGTGTTGAACTGTTCACTACTATATTGAAGAGTCATTGTAATCGCAGCACCTCGGAGAACCACCGAACAAGGAACAGGATGTGAGGCTCTTAGAAAGGACTAGGACCTAGATCTATTGTGAGTTATTTTTATTTTTGATAGATCACCGTTTCTGCTCTCACTATCTCATGAAATATTATAAAGAGCTTAGTTTAAATCCTGGTGTTATCGACAATTTATCACAGCATATTACACTAGACCAGTGAATATACTATTATACATAAACAATAACATATAGCATTCAGTATATTACACAAATAGTAATGTGGTGAAAAGCAAACTGAAATTTTTGTTTTTTGATCTTTTCATTACTTTTATATCTTTAATAGGATGATTAATATACAAAATAAATTCCACTTGTACGTTCTTCGTAAAATCTACAGTACGTTCTCGATTAAATGTGCGCTTTGGCTGTTTTTAATTCTCCATGTACCTAAAGCAAGCATATAGAATCACTTTAATATTTTCCAAGATATGTATTTCCAAAAATGTGTACTTTCAGATCTAGTCGGCACATGCTGCATAAAGAATTACCAGAATGTGCCTAGTAGACATCTTCCACCATAGCTAAGTAATTACTGTCTCAGGTTATTAAATCAAGGCCCGAGTTCGAGTGCTTGTTCGCGCACACTGTATACACATAGTAACAATTATCTTAACCTAGTTTGAAGTATGATCATTCATGATCAAACCTTCTTCGTTAGTGTTTGAATTTAAATAACAGTATCAATACAACCTAGAATTCAATGCAGAATTTTAAGTTTTGTTTAATTCGTTCAATATTTAACAGTTCAGGAATTATAACTGTTTAAATTAAAAGGTATTAAGTAAAATTGTATTTAAGAAATTTACAATAGGTTAAACTAATAGATTCAAGATCTCTTACTGAAGGCCACTAAAACGTTTCAGAAAAAATAGTTTCAGTACGTTTCAGTAGTAAATTTACTATTGCTTTACACAAAACCCCAAATAACTGTATTGAATATGTATGTTACAAAATATGTCTCGTACTAAAGGAAATCTTGTTTCAAACTATCTAAAAGTAAGAGCAGTTTTAAGTATGTGTATATGGAGAGCCTAACAATAAGTTGTGTGCCTAAGATCTTATTTTCCTAAGAAATTCGTGTTTAGTTTCTATGAATATATGTACTGATTCATTTAATCTAAGGAATTAACAAGAATTCATGTTGTGTATTTAGTGTATACTTTATCAAAACTATCATGATGTATCTAAACTGCTATAATCTTTATGTAAACATTTATCTATATCTGTTATGTAGATTTTAACATAAAAATTCTACTCTTGATGTTTTAATTTCTTAATCAAGCTACTCCAGAAACACTTCATGATCTATATTAGTCCTATTGAATTGATCCTATATGTAACTTTTAATTATATAAGAATTGAAATATGTCAACCTAAAATGAAGGTTTACTATAAGTTAAAATATATTAACTTTCTGTTCTGTATATAAAAGTACTTCTTGTGCAATGCTTCAACCTGCATACAATTGAAATTGGGCGTTGTAGATTTTACAGTTTGATTTACAAGAAACTGAAACCGTAATTATATTATGAAAACATGGTTTCGAATGTTGACGCCAAATTTAATAACATTGAAAAAGAATAATTTATACTTTGTGCTTTAACACCCTCAAATAAAAATTCTTTGGAGGAAAGTATAAATCTGAAAATTCGTCTTCTCGATTTCCGATTTAAAAGGTACGGTGAGATACAGCCAATGTTCACATGCAGAACGGTGGGTTAATAACATTTGATTCTGATTTTTTTTTAAGTAGCCTAAATAAAAATTTCAAACAACTCAATATTTTGCCCAACAATGGCAAAGGTTTGTAAATGCTTTAAAATAACCTTAGTCCTTTTAAGGTATCTGAATGATAGTACCTGTGTTTTGAAATTATTAATATAAGTAATGAATACCTAACGCTTGCACCATGCTACTATTTTAGGCAATAAACATATTGTGTTGTTGATTGGGCTTATATATGTACCCATAAATGCAAGGGTATTTAACACTGCACAACATATTCTGTTCTATTATCCAAATAGTGTATGTACAGTCATATCGTGTGTGCATGATAAAATGTCTAGTTCATTTATTTCTTGGATAAAAATGCAACATCCCCTAATTGGTTAATTTAATTATATAATTAATTTATAAATTGTATTCCACTTTATTACTAGTTACAAACGATAACTCATATTTTTACAGTATAGAATACCTCGACTAGATTGCTTTAAATCACAATTTTATATATTATATTCATTTAAATCTTTTAGCGTGATTACTACTCAGTCGAAACATTTAAGAGAGTTTGAATGTATTATATAAACTTAAATCTAATTATTGATGTATTATAGTTTAGTTATTTTTATAGTATTTTTGAAATTTAAAACTACACTATTGTAGACTAATTAGGAATATTATAACATGTCACTTCAAAAAGTGTCCCTGGATATTGTATCCAAAATCTAATAATGTAGGACATACATCATAACTTTACACTAGGAAATTTTAATTATAAACTTTAAAATTAAGTTTTATTCACAAGTTTGTTACATTAAAATTTATGTGTTGGTGTAGCGTTCCGTTTAGTGTTAGTAGAAGTAGTGACGTCAGCAATATAAGGAGACGGGTGAGACTTAAGCAGCAGTTTACATAATATATTATTTTATATCCATGGAAACAACACCTCATTTATATAATTTAATTTTTATAAAAAACTAAAATTTTATGTCACTGCATTTTTCAAACTTTGTTCAATTCACAGTTAGTCACGGAAGTAGCACCAGGAACTCGATGTAATGGCCAGATGCAGGACCAGAACTTACATGGATGAGTTACTTTAATTCTTTATAAATAATAGTTTTTTATTACTACTTCTCTATTATTTGAGTTAATTAAGCTAGTGTGACTACCCTATTAGTGTTAGAGTAGTGGTTTCAACATCGCAGAATGGTAATGAAATAGTTATAGCTTTCATTTCATGAGCCCTTTACAGGAGTTATTAATTACAAACAAATCACATAAAATATTTGAAAATTAAACAGATTTAATCTTTATTTCACACAAATTTTTCAAGTAATTGATTGTTTTTAAATTAACTTATTTAAATAATAGTTTTAGTATTTTGCTTCCCCTAAGGAATTACATAATAGCAATTTAAATATGGAGTAAAACAGTTTCTATTTAGTTATAACACGTTTACAATTAACAAGATTTTTACATAAGGAAGATTATCTTGCTCAACAGATAACGTTCGCATATTTTGTAAGCTAAGAAATAACTTTGATTTATGTTTTTAAATCCTTTCAGTACTCTAAGTGTACAGAAATAGTTAGTTTACAATAATTTCTAACACATCGTCCAAGCTATATGCTACCCGTTCATACATATCTAATAAAAAGTGAAAAGATTACTTGAAGGATAATTTTGGTACATTTTGTGAGCTAAAACAATGAGGTTTTTGTTTTTAAATCCTTTCAGTACTATAAGTGTACAGAAATAATCAGTTTACAATCAATTTCGACACATCGAACAAGCTATATAATACCCGTTCATACGTATCTGGTAAATAGTGTAAAGATTACTTGGAGAATTATTTACTTAAATATGTCTTATAGATATTAATCAGGCATTTAATAACATAAATTTAAATAAGTGAATTCTAGTTGACAGGAATAAAATTCATATCTTAATAACATTTAATTGTTTACACTCATAAAATAATAACTATATTACACAGATTTGAGTAGAAATATGGTCTGTAATTGTTGATTTAACTAATTAGTTACTGAAACCATGCAGTAGACCTTCACAGACATTCAGAATTAAATTTATATTCTTCTTGTTGTTTCCTGTGATATAACAAAAAATAGTTTTTCATTTTTTAACACATCTTGTAGTTATTAAACATTAAGTTTCGGAAAAAGTACAGTTTGAATCATACGCAGCACTATAATAAAAAACACATTATTTTATAATTACTTCATTACTGAAACAAGAGAGAGTATATAAATTAATATTTAAATAATTCAAAAGTGACTCACTATCTTTCGTTATCCAAAGCAGTATACATCCTAGTGTTAGCAAATATTAATCAAGGTACAAAGTAATATAAAATACAGAGAATAAAAATAAATATAGTTATTATAATAAGTAATTAGTTTTGTGCAGTTTTGAATCCTCTCTGTACCCAAAAAGAGTACAGAGAGAATTAGTTTAAAAATATCGTCCACGGACTGCACGTTATGTGATATTAACTGTTTTCACGTATTATACAAAACTATACGAGTATATTTGATTATGAGAATTATTTATAAACTCTTGTCTTACAAAAATATTTCTGACACCATGGTTAGTTGGCTAATTAATGATAATGACTTGAAAAAGGTGTTTCCTAATTGAGTAAAAAGAGAAAGGTAGCTAATGTACAGTATGTTAAAACATTTTAAACAAATTTTAAAGAACAGTATCAAACAGAAAAAATATGGTCTTTAAGTATCAACTCACTTTATTAGTTACTGAAATTCACGCCAGAGCTCTCATAATACAAGAGATAATATAATGCCGTTGAATGATGCAGTAATAGGAATCCCAAAACAGAATCCAATGTGATATAAATTAATACATTTCCCTCAACATAAAAATAATATTTGTAGTATCTGTTTCTTGTAGACTAATGGTATATAGTTGGTATATATAATGGTATATAGTTCACTGCTGAAGTGAACCACAACCAAAAGACCTTAGTCCAGATCTTCGTAGTCCATGTGAATTCAGCATTGACCTTAGATCTTGGTATACAATAAGACAGAATAAATTGATCATACTACATTATAAAATATTTAAAGTCTCTCTCTCTCTCTCTCCCCCCCTCTCGCTCTCTCTCTCAACCCCCTCCTCCCTCTCGCTGTCATCCCCACCTCCTCTCTCTCACCCCCCTCTCTCACCTCCCCCTCTCTCTCTCTACACCTCTCTAGATTATTAAACCTAACCTTTATATTTTTTGTAGCTAATACAAAAATAAATAAATTTAGAAACGTCTACTTTATATCATTCTAGCAGACGATAAAATGTGGAGCAATCACTACATTAAACTTGAAATCTTCTTCACTTTAAATCATCACTGCGATTTAGCCACCAATATGATAACATGATAAATACAAAAAAACATACGCATTAAAAGTATATTATAATATTATTTGCCGATCACAATATAATTTACATATTGTATAACTTAACATAGCAATATTTATAACCAAATTTTAGGAATACAAAATGAAATTTGCTTAACATAACTCATTGATTAATGTAAAATATGTCACACGAAAAGAGCACCTTTGTAATCAAGAATCATTGCAAGTTCCAATACGAAGGCGTACAAAGCATATGTTGAAACATGACTAGGCGTTTAGTTCTATTCCTTTTACATTTAGCCTTCAATGTTCGTAGAAGCATAATCTCGTATGTGACACGATCCAAAAGCACGGCGAACAGACCTATTCTTCCATAACGCATATGTGATGGGAAGGGCTGTGTATGTTGAGTTTAGCTCTATTAACACAAGCCTTTAAATTAAGTTTGTAATGTAGTAAAATTACACTGAAGACGTCTTAGGGCTGCAACGTGAAACTATAGTACCCACAACTGCTCAGAGTATAGATAGGTGTATATTCTCTTCCGCAGAAATTTTACCCTTTTCTCTTCGAAATTAAGGTAAGAAATACCTCCGTCAATGATTTTCTTTACTAAGCGAATTCATTGTAAAGGTTTCTGACTAATAATTGCAATAGTGTCAAAAGCATTTTTTTTAATCTTTTATTTTATCGACTGATGCCAAAACCAATACGCAATATTACATATAACTATATTTCGGTAATTAAAGTATATGTCTGCGAATACGTTTCGTATGCGAGAGAAAACGTGGCTAAAAGGGGCATTCCAGAAAACAACTTTTGTTAAAGTTATCAGAATAATGTATCATCTTCCCAAGTTACAAAACTATTTAGTAATTACAATGCAAGGTTCTAGCCTCAAAGTGAAAGAACTGACGCAGAAGCTGTTAATTTATCTTCCGTGTTACACCCTGCATTACTGGCTTAGATGTTTAAAATTCAATGTATAATTCTACATACGTAAGTGATACATTAGCTATAAATGTTTTAAACTATTTATAAACGTATTTATTTGAATAACGAAGTTTGCAATAGAAAGACACAAGATATTTAGCTTCGTAAATTGAAATCATTTTAATATTCAGAGGTTCTTTAAAAAAATGTGAGATACTCCTTAGATATAAAACCTTCTTTTTTGCACATGTAGTAATACGATAACCGCTGTTCAAATTGTCAGATTATAAGTTCTTATTTGGATTAAAGTGAGTTACAGTACAATAAACATGTTCGAGAATTTAATAGAATTGTCCAATCAACAACCCTTTGATGATGCAAGGTGTTTAGTACTAATGAATTGATATAAGCCCTGAGCATGTCAGACTAGGGCACGTTGAGAACATTTAATGACTAAGGTTAAAGTAAATTATAAAGTTTAGTGTACCTTACAGGTTTAAAGATTTGTAGGTCACTCTTTGTAAAAATGGAAAAACTGGAATGTTTGACAATATCTGTACTAACACTTGGCTGAAAATGGCTAATTTAGTCATTCCTTATCGTTGTATGAAGGTTCAATTTAAAAAACAACTATATTTCCTAAAAATATCACTTGATTATTCTACTTCTTAATAGTTCCTTTATTACGACCCGCACCAAATCTAGTTTTGACGAGCAATTTGATGTAGGGAGGAAATATTTCATGAATTATACGAATCTCGAGGCTGTTTGTTTATACTTGTAAATGCTTGGCCCCTAGACTAAAAAGAATTAAAATTTAGCTTATGGTCGTGTCCATAACTAAAAAATAATATCAATTACGTGGGATAAAATACGAAAACTTTAATTAAATAATCCAGCTGATAAGTCCCCTACAGAAGTACACATCTAAATTACTTATATCTATGGAAACAACGAAAGAAAAGTTCGGTATATTTAAAAGTGTGTGAACTGTTCACTACTATATTGAAGAGTCATTGTAATCGCAGCACCTCGGAGAACCACCGAACAAGGAACAGGATGTGAGGCTCTTAGAAAGGACTAGGACCAGGATCTATTGTGAGTTATTTTTATTTTTGATAGATCACCGTTTCTGCTCTCACTATCTCATGAAATATAAAGAGCTTAGTTTAAATCCTGGTGTTATCGACAATTTATCACAGCATATTACACTAGACCAGTGAATATACTATTATACATAAACAATAACATATAGCATTCAGTATATTACACAAATAGTAATGTGGTGAAAAGCAAACTGAAATTTTTGTTTTTTGATCTTTTCATTACTTTTATATCTTTAATAGGATGATTAATATACAAAATAAATTCCACTAGTACGTTCTTCGTAAAATCTACAGTACGTTCTCGATTAAATGTGCGCTTTGGCTGTTTTTAATTCTCCATGTACCTAAAGCAAGCATATAGAATCACTTTAATATTTTCCAAGATATGTATTTCCAAAAATGTGTACTTTCAGATCTAGTCGGCACATGCTGCATAAAGAATTACCAGAATGTGCCTAGTAGACACCTTCCACCATAGCGAAGTAATTACTGTCTCAGGTTATTAACTCAAGGCCCGAGTTCGAGTGCTTGTTCGCGCACACTGTATACACATAGTAACAATAATCTTAACCTAGTTTGAAGTATGATCATTCATGATCAAACCTTCTTCGTTAGTGTTTTATTTTAAATAACAGTATCAATACAACCTAGAATTCAATGCAGAATTTTACGTTTTCTTTAATTCGTTCAGTATTTTACAATTCAGGAATTATAACTGTTTAAATAAAAAGGTATTGACTTAAAATTGTAAAAGTGTATGTAAGAAATTCACAATAGCTTAAACTAATAAATTCAAGATCTCTTACTGAAGGCCACTAAAACGTAGTACTTTTCAGTAGTAAATTTACTATTGCTTTACACAAAACACCAAATAACTGTATTGAATATGTATGTTACAAAATATGTCTCGTACTAAAGGAAATTTTGTTTCAAACTATCTAAAAGTGAGAGCAGTTTTAAGTATGTGTATATAGAGAGCCTAACAATAAGTTGTGTGCCTAAGATCTTATTTTCCTAAGAAATTGGTGTTTAGTTTCTATGAATATGTGTACTGATTCATTTAATCTAAGGAATTAACAAGAATTCATGTTGTGTATTTAGTGTATACTTTATCAAAACTATCATGATGTATCAAAACTGCTATAATCTTTATGTAAACATTTATCTATATCTATTATGTAGATTTTAACATAACAATTCTACTCTTGATATTTTAATTTCTTAATCAAGCCACTCCAGAAACACTTCATGATCTATATTAGTCCTATTGAATTGATCCTATATGTGAGTTTGAATTATATAAGAATTGAAATATGTCTACCTAAAATGAAGGTTTACTATAAGTTAAAATATATTAACTTTCTGTTCTGTATATAAAAGTACTTCTTATGCAATGCTTCATTCTGCTTACAAGTACTAACAACTATAACCTTCAACCCACTTAGGGTCTAATAGAGTGAGCAAAATTATCATTAATGGAATCCAGGGAGTTAATAGCTAAAATTTAGTACAATATTAAGAAAGGTTAAAATAATAGAAGATAGAACAGACGATAGAATTAAGAAACGGTTTAATGTTAGTATAATGTACACAAGCAAGTGAAGAAACAGGTGAATTATATACAACAGTGTCAATATTAATATTATTATAATATCCATAGAAACTACGAAGCACATATAATTCAATGGATTTCGATAAATTGAAAATTAGTTTACAGTAATTTTTCAGTAAATAGTAATTCGTTGAACACACACCACGTTGATTAGGAGGAGCCCACCAAAAACAAGTGCGACTAGGCTAAAAGCTTGATAAGGACCAGGAAACATTTCGTACTTCAGTATAATAATTAAAGTCATTAGACACGCAGGGCGTAGAAAATCTACACTGGGATTCACCCAGTACTATGGCAAAGACTAGGATCGAGACAAGGACTTATAGATGAGTTACTTTAATTATTTACAATTCAAAGATTTTCTCTAACTATTCTTCCAACACAAAGTAGTTTAAATCTTAGATTTAGAGATCTATAATTACAGAAAAACACATTGAAAGAGTTCCTATTTAATAATGTAATTATTAACAGGATTTAGTGTTTAAGGAAATTTAAAACTATTTTATTGTATTTGCAAGTGAAGTTTATCTAAATCAAAGAGTATCTTTCTTATATTTTGTGGTCAAACCAAAAGAACCCCTGATGTATTGATTTAAATCCTTTAAGTACTCTAAGTGTACAGAAAGAATCAGTTTACAATCACCTTCAAAATCATCTCTAAATGTTTTAAGGTCCTTTCACATATATACATATTTTATAAAAAGTGTAAAGATTACTTAGAGAATTACTTGGTTAAATTTGCCTGAGAGACATCTTTCAGGCATTTTATAGTTGTTTAATATTAAAAATAATTTGAAATTAGTTAATTCTAGTTGACTTAGGATTAAAATTAATAACTTAATTATATTTACTTGTTTGCACTGAAAACTTTAATAAGGATATTGAACAAATTTGAGGAGAAATACGGTCTATAATCTTGAACTTTTCTTTTTAGTTTCTGAAATACCACCAGAGCTCTTTTTAAATTTACGAGACTATTAAAGTAATACAGCCATAGATATAACTTATTAGAATCCATTTTTGCCTATATTAAATTTAACAATTAATAATAATATTGCCCTATTGCTTGCAAAATTATAATGAATCGTTTTAGAGAATATCTGTAAACATTCTTTAAATAATTATAAGTCATGTTTTCTTACGATGATTTTTATGTTTTTGACTACAATGTATTTTATTTTTTCATTATAATGTTGGTTCATTATTTTCCTCGAATATTAATGTGCATTTTTAATGAATCGGTTTACAACGCCCAAATCTTTTAAGATCCGTTCATATATATTTGATAAAGAGTATTGATTACTTAAATATGTCTAAGAGACATCTTTCAGTCATTTTATTTATTTAAATCCTTAATGTACTCGAAGTGAACAGAAAGAACAATCACCTTCAATATCATCTCTAATTGCTTTAAGGTCCTTTCATACATATTTGATAAAAAATGTAAAGATTACTTAGAGAATTATTAAGTTAAATATGACTGAGGGTCATCTTTCAGCCATTGTAAATCATTTGAAATTAGTGAAAATAAGTTGTCTTAGGATTAAAATTTATAACTTAATTATATTTGATTGCTTGCACTTAAAAATTACGTAACGGTATGGTAAAACTTTTTGAGGAGAAATATAGTCTATAATTGTTGATTTAATCAAAATCTTACTGGAACCACCACCACAGGTCAAAATTAAACCTTCATAAACATTCCGAATAAAATCAATTACTAAACTTCTAGACGAGACGTTAAGAGTCTCTTTGAATCAAAAAATAAACATACAAATAAAAACAATTTCAAGTTGAACAGTTATCAATTATTCTGTACCGTGCTCTATTGTCCCCTTAAAATATTGAGTATTCTCACCTTAACTAAGTGAGATTTCTTTTTAACATAGAATTTGCGTTTCTAAAAAGTTATACAACAGCTGAATATTGACATCCAGTAGGAACGTGCAGGATAAACAATTGCCAGAATGTGCCTATTAGACATCTTTTACTATCTTAGTAGCTAATCTAGCTAATCAAACACCGTCTCAGCTTATCGATTTAAAGGCTTGAGTTCGAGTCCCGGTTAGAGGACATGACTTTCGCAACCTGAAGTAATAAAGGCTCCAAAACGTCATGTATAGAAAGTAAAATTTGTGAATTGATTAGATCTAAGAGTTTAGCGTTCATAAATAAGTGGGTAGAAAATGTGCGATAAGATTTTGACTGCGCTTATTTTGGAAATAGGCCAACAGACTTTTTTTTAACTAAAAAGTCATATATGAAAGTTTAATCGTGACTATATGTTATAAAATGAAAATACCAAAGAGCTTTTTCTTCATGGATGCGGTTTATCAAGAAATATACTATGCATGTGAAGTAAGTTTTAACGTCCTTTGCGAGTATATATTAAAAGGAATTTTCAAGCCCAAAACGGTGTAATAAAACTTTATTTTTAAACTCTTCCAATATAAATATTGTTATACCTTTACGACAAGAAGATTATAAATTGAACCTTGTCCTATAAGGAACTTAGCGCTGCTTCCGGAGTGACAGGATATTCTGGATGAGTAAGGTTAGGGGTAGGGTTCGCCTCATATTGACATCCATGAGGAATAATTTAGGGTACTCATCTCATCATGTACCCTCGAAAGAGTGGGAGGGGCCGTTTTTGAACCGGCCTCTTTAGTCACAATGGGTAGTGTGCGACACACCCTTTTGTCTAGGCTGGCAAGAACCTTTATCTCTTAGAAAACGAACCCTACCATCTCCAACAGTCATCTGCTGCAATAGACTAGAAATTTCGAATTAACATGACCCCAAGAATCTTGACATTTGCGGTTAGGGATGTGCCACTTCTGGACATCCATAACGTTGGCGAGTAAGATCGGAGTAAACTGTTCCAACCCATATTTCAAATAATAAATTGTTTATTTATTAACTTATCGATATCGTAAGTTGTATAATCTAAGGAACTTTACAATTGTAATTTACATAGACTGTTATGTAGACTATTTAAGTTATATACATCAAAGGAAAAGTAACCTACCAAGGTTCTTTTACTTGCAGATGCACTATTTAGCGAAGACGGGATATCAAGTATTGTGCCTGAATGATCTAAATCATAAAACTCTATCACGTTGACATTAATATGGTAAGACGAGAAATAAAACATGTTTATTTCTATAGTATGCATGTGTTCGGGTAATCTGATAACAAAAATCTATTTACTGTTAATAGTGTAAGTGAAGGGAAATCTATAAAAAACAGGAAATCTATAAAAAACAATAATATGAAATATACAACAGTGTACATATTAATATATTTTAAATATCCATAGAAACAAGAAAGAATATGAATTACAAAGTTTTTTTATAAATTCAGTACTGTTATTTACAAAAATTGTTGAACTCACGCCACGTTAGGATCCAAAAGGATGAAAAGCACGACCAGGAACAAGTGCAATGGCCAAAAGCTTCATAAGAGCCAGGACATTTTAAATTGTTCCGTTTAATGTTCTAAATCGATTAACACGCAGGATGTGGAAAATCAACAGCAGGAGTACGCTGGCGACGACCAGGACTGAGACAAGGACTTATAGATGAGTTACTTTTCTTCTTTCAACTTATTTTCTTTGATTATTCTTCTTAATGAAATAAATTTACATCTTAGATAAATCTAGATGCGATAATTAACCACAGGAAAAAAATTTAAACAGTTCCAATTTAATTATAACGAGTTTGCAGTTGAAAAGAATTATAATTTTTAATGAATTTTATAATAATTTAATTTTTTTGTTTTATCTTGACTAACAAAACTAACTTATCTTAACTTTTATCTTAACTAACTTTCGTATATATCGTGGACAAACATAAAGAACTTGTGATATATGGTTTTATATCGCTTCAATACTCTTAGTGTACAGAAAGAATTAGTTTACAGCTATCTTCTTTAAAATAACCAAATGTTTTAAGATCCGTTCTCACATGTTTCATAAAAATTAAACACTAACAAAAGAATTATTTTCTTAAATGTGTCTTAAGAGAAATCTTTTAGGGCTTTTATGGTAGAGTAAATATTGAAAATAATTTTAAATTACGAGTAGTATATGTTACCTCATTTTTGATTAAGATTCAGAAAGTATTGCGTTAAAACTCAAAGATTTCTAAAAACTGTGTGGAGAATTATAGTCTATACATTTCAATTTATTCAACTAGTTTTTGACAGACTTTATTTTCTTGTTTTATCTTGACTAACAAGTAACTTTCGTGTAATATACGACATATTATGTCGTGGACAAACTGAAAGAACTTGTGATTTATAGTTTTAAATCCCTTCAGTACTCTAAGTGTACAGAAAGAATCAGTTTAACACTATCTTCTTGAAAACCTCCAAATGTTTTAAGATCCATTCTCACATGTTTTATAAAAAGTGGAAAGATTGCCAAGAGAATTATTAACTTAATTGTGTTTGAGAGACATCTTTAAGGCATTTAATAGTTCTGTAAATATTAAAAATAATTTGAAATTAGTAAATGTTAGCTCATTTAAGATTAAGATTCAGAACGTATTGCGTTGAACTAACAAATTTCTAAAAACGGTGTGGAGAATTATAGTCTATACATTTTAATTTATTCATCTAGTTGTTGGTTTACTTAATTTTCTTGTTTTATCTTGACCAACAAATATCTTTTGTATGTTTTGTGGACGAACTGAAAGAACTTGTGATTTATAGTTTTAAATCCCTTCAGTACTCTCAGTGTACAGAAAGAACCAGTTTAACACTATCTTCTTGAAAACCTCCAAATGTATTAAGATCCATTCTCACATGTTTTATAAAAATTGGAAAGATTGCCAAGAGAATTATTAGCTTAATTGTGTCTAAAAGACATCTTTAAGGCATATAATATTTCTTTGAATAATGAAAATAATTTGAAATTAGTAAATGTTAGCTCATTTAGGATTAAAATTCATAACGTATTGCGTTAACTTGTTTTAACTCAATAATTTCTAAAAATGGAATGGTACATATTTGAGAAAAATTATGGTCCATATATTTTACTTTATTACAGTAGTTAATAAGATTACCATTACAGCTCTCATCCACTTTACCGGAGACTAGAAATTGTAGACTAAAATTATACAGTTTTGGAAACGACTTCTTAGATTCCATTGTCACTTTTAAATTTTGAACTTCCAATATTAATAATAAGTTTACTCCGAAGAAAGTAAAAAAATGCTACATTTGAGAATAATGCCAGGTTATACTTGGTATAAAACATAACTAAAATTGTTTATCGGGATATCATTTTTCACACACTGACAGGAAATCCAATCCACTGCAAAATCAGATGAGAACAATCAAAATAATTGTTAGGAAATGACGAGCTACCTAGCCTTAGAGGTATTATGTTTGTAGATATTATTATTACGATACCCAGATATCGGAGTAACTGAGGCTCTTGTTTTCACATGCATATTTCACTTTAAACATAATAAAAACTATTATAGATTGCTATTGTAATTTCTCATATTACGACCATCACTTTGGATTTGGACTCGGGTCCATGACTTTTGTATCGTTATATTTTTCATTTCATTTCAATTCAGATTAAGAGAAGGATGGGGGCAATGTACCCAAAACATATGTTTTTTAATTTCTGCCACGAATTAATCTTTTTGTTCATTAAAGTGTCTCTCTAGGACAGGGTTTAAAGAAAATATATTATTAACCCCCTCCCACCCCTCTTCAGGGGAAAGGGAGGGGGTTTTTCAAGAAAATTAGAATTCTTGTTTTACACCATAGCTGCTTTTGTATTGCACCTATACCAAATTTTTAGATATTTTTTTAAAGCTAATAAATAGCCTTACAAAGTGTAGTATCGAATTTTGTGTAGTTATCAAAATAGGTAAGTAACATTTTATTTTAACTTTTTCAAACAATTGTAATTTTCTATAAATGGAAAAAATTATATTAGGAGTATAATTTAAAATATACTTGATCCCATACTACACTTTGTGCACTATATATTGAAGATCATATGTACAAAATATGAGGTCTCTAGGTCAATAAATAAAGAAGTTACGTTGTAAAACGTGTTGAAAAACACGGAAAAAACAAACTTACGGGAAAAGGCAAAAAACTTCATATGTTTATTATACCATGAAAAGTAAGACTATTTACATAATCATTGTTTTTGTGTTTAGTGTAAATATATTTTACACTTAAAAGAGTCCAGCCCCATAGGTAACACCTTTCTTTTTTTAATATCTTTTCTTCCTTTTTCATCTTTTTCAATTTAACTTCCTGATGGTATTTTTTATACTTCAAGCTCAGTCTTTTCTTTGACTGCAACACTCTTCTTAGTATTGATTTTTAGTTGATTGCTTCATGACTAAATCAAATCTAATAAGTCTAAATCACTAAATTGTTCAACAAAACACAAAAAACACATGTCATTCACAAAGTGAGGTTAGAGTAAAGTAACTGGAACTAACAGCTGATCACTGACAACAGCTGATCTACTGAGTGATTACCACACATAAAAAAGCTGGGATTTTAGTTCTGAAACTATGACATTCTAATATACTGAATACAGCAATAAAATACATTAGTAATGAATAGTTATATGATATATTATGAATATATATATATATATATATATATATATATATATATATATATATATATGATATAAAGCTTTTCACTTATAATGGCCGCCTGGAGGAGACAAAATCAGCTCTACACGCTAATAGATTTTATTTAAAAAAACACACTTTTGGCAATGATAATGCAAAACCAATAATTGATTATTGTTTCCAAACATTTTAGAAACTAAAAAATAAAATAAAAACTTTTTTTAGAAAAAATAAATTTTTTGGGTACGTTGCCCCCTTAAAAGAACTAAAAAATAAAATATCAATATTTTTTAAAGAATTATTTCTATTAGTTTGACAAAACTACAACTAACCGTTGGACACTAAGAAAAGCTATATCACCTTCAGACAACTAACTGAATTTAGCAATATTATAAAGTTTTGTTTACGCTTACCTGACGCTAATTATACATTTATTTACCGTAGGACAGTTGGGCTTATGTGTGTATAGCAACTGTAAAATATGATTTGTGGAAAATTATAATTTTTAACCCTTCATACAACGCCACAGAAAGTTTAGTGTGTTTTCTGTCTTAAGGTAAATTCCTATATCCCTTCAATCGAAAAAGCAGGTTTATGTGCTATACAATGTAAACTGAAATCTTATGACTTATAAAAACACGTATAGGCTTCTAAATGAAATAATTTTATGACCGGCCAAGGCTATAAACGATCATTTTTCTTAGAAGTATTTATATTTCCGGAAACACAATTGTATCAATGTATTATACATTATGCGCCTTATTTTACGCTAAATAAAAATTTATAGGTTTTTCGTTAACTTTCTCTTTTTAGGCAACCATTTTAACGACATGAATATATTCACTCATTCAGGTGCAAGATGCTACATACTCTTTAATTGTATCCTTTAGCCATGCTTTAAATTGGCTCATGCATATTACATAGTAAAAAATAACCATGCAAAACACTAAAAAATAGTTAATAGGACACACAATCAAGATTGTAACATCTGCTTTAAACCCTTCCTTGTAGGGAAGGCGGTTCATTCCAATTTTGATTTTTGTGAGGGAATTTATGATGATAATAGTTCGTTAGTTAGCTAAAATAGCTTATGTTAATGTATTATTGTACGTATGTATGTATTTAAAAATATGTTGTATTAAATAATATTTCCCTAGTTTTAATTATAGTTTACAATTGAATATACATTTAAAGGAAAAATATGATATCAGGTTTTTTGTTATAAATATTGGATTAAGAGACCAATGCAATTCCACAAATTAAATTTTAAGTTTTAAGTAAAGAAATATATTAGCGTGTCAACCTTTTGAAAACTATAAATACTACAAAACATAAAAACTAAAAATGACAAATTAAATTAGCTTACTAAGCATTCAAGCGACCGAAAAAGCACGACCATGCATGTATGTACGCTTAGACTAACGTGGAAAACTTTTCATGAGGATCCATGAACAATTTCGGGATAGAGTACTAGAGTAAAATTTTTTCCAGATATACTTAATTTTTTAAATTTAATTTTAGGGGATACTTCATTCTGTTTCGCAGGCCAACACCACACTTGAGCTCTGTAATTATTTCGTATTAAGAATACAAGGATATAAAAAGAATTCGATACATTTAAGTTTTGATATTTTTGTCCTGTAAGATTCTAATTGTTTGGCTAAAAAAAATTTCGAATAACATTATAATATGTTTCAAACAATAATTTTGTATTTTACAATTAATTGTAACGCATTAAAATTAAAGGACATGTATGATAGGGTTCTTTTAAAAAAAAATATGATTATTTACACTTTTAATACTTAATTTTTAATATTAAAACTCTGTAATTAATAAAGAGTTGTAAAATAAAATTTAGCACACGAAATATCTGTTAAACATCTGGGACATAAAGCTCAAATACATTCAGCTGCTTATAAATTTCAAATTTATTTAAATTTGTTATATTTATTGTTTAAAATTGTATAAAAAGTAAAAATATAGTATTCCAGCAGTAAATGTACAAAACACATAAAAATTATGCCCAGCAAAGACGAGTTTTACCTAAATATACTTATATTTTCCTAAATGTACTTAAATTATAGTTATATAAAATATTTTTAATACAACCAAGGAATTAAAATCATGAAATAGTTTTTCAATAACCATATACTCATTTCACTGGTTTAGGCAATAAGGTTGTTTTGTAATTGACTCTATTATATGAAATACTCATAAAATAAAAATATAATATTTTATAAATCAACAGTTGCGTTACTCGCCCGTATACCCAGTCCACCATCTGTGGTTCGTGTGCTCGGATTTTGTGTATACTAAATAAACTGCCTGTTTCCTTTATTTGTTGGAAATAAAAACAAAGGATCCTCTAAGTGTTTCATTGAATTATGTAAATGTATTAATAAACTTTAATCTGCATAATTTATAGTTAATGTTTTGCGCTAACAATCCTACAGGATATAATACCTTAACTGTATTGCCCTAATTTAACATTAAATCATTATACTCATTTATGGGTTTTCAAGCTTTGAAGCCTTTATAAGGAATTCATTGCAAGTATTTTAAATTAAAGCTATGTACATTCTCTCACAATGTGCTTTTGTTACCTGAGACACTGACATAGTAAGTAAGTAATAATGTCTCCGATGTCTCAGTTTTACTTTGAGGTATTATATCCATCCTAAAATCTTCTAAAAAGTTTTAACATAATTTTAACACATTTTAACATAATCATACATTTTTATATGGTTGGTGATGCATTTTTTACGTGATTAGTTATATTATTTTTTTTTAATTTAAAAGCACGTTAATGTAGACTAATTATTAGCAAGAGTATGAAATGTCATGATGAATATTATCCCTAGATAATGATGTATAAATAATAATCTAGCACATTACTTGAGGCAGGGATAAATTATATTATAACTTATGTTATTGTGTTTTATTCAAACGTCTGTCTCCTTAGAATGCATGTGTTTGTTTAACAAGAAATAGGTTAAATGTTAGTAGCAGTCGTGACGTCACAAAGATAAGAAAAGCATAATTATGAGAAACGTGCAAAAGGATACATAAAATATTATTTAATATCCATGGAAACAACGTAGGTATTTAATTTAATGTTTTTGTTAATAATCTGAAAGTGAAATGTCGCACCGTTTTTAATCTTCGTCCAACTCACAACTTATCGTGGAAGTAGCGCCAGGAGCACTATTTTATGGCCAGAAGCACGACCAGGACCAGGACCAGGACTTACATGGATGAGGTACTTACAGTAAGTTATAACCCAAACCAAATGTCCAAGTCCAAGTCGCTGTGACTGTGGGGGGAGGGGTGGATCCCCCAAATCTTTCAAGGCCTCTGCCGGTTAGGCTTTTGCCTTGTGTCTCGAGGGTCAAAGCCCTAGTAGCTATCGCTACCTGTCAGTGGGGTGAAGTGTCGTGGCGCAGTCGAAGTTGTACTCGATGTCATCAGTCATCTATGGGAAGACGCAGTTGGGGGACCTCCTGGGCGCGAAGCTCACGGATGTGATCCCACGGTGAGGACTCTGCAGCTTCCTCAAGGCTCGATGTCAGGCCTTCTACGAAGCTCCTGATGGTAGGGACGTTGGACGAAGCCCTGACTACGGTGTTCCTCACGAACCAGGGCGACCCAGTGGCCCGCCGGAGACACACGCTATGGACAGCGAGCAACTGCCTCCTTGCGGTCTTGCAGGTGAGGTGGTACCATGCTGGGGCCGCATATGTGAGCACTGGTCGTATCAGAGCCGTGTAGAGCAGGACCTTCGTCCTGGTCGGTAGCTTCGTGGAGTTGAGCAGGGGAACCCTGCCATCCTCAGGTTAGCAGAAGTGGCCGTGAGAAGCGTATAGCGTGAGAAGTGGTCCGCGTACAGGGAGAGCTGCACTCTCGGAGCGACCGGAAAGTCGTTTGTGTACCACAGGTACAGGATCGGGCCGAGGACTGTGTATTTACATGTTTTTGCATACCCGTTATAAATGTTATAGTTTTTCATGAGAAGTATATTCTTACGTATGTCACACAGCAATCCTTATGGAATTTTGTAGAAAGTTATAAAATATTTACAATTACGCTAAACTAGTGCATGAAAACCAGCATCGATTAAGAACGCGTAACTAAACCAAGTTAAATGTAATACATTCAATATTTTAAAACAAGAAGTAAAATTTATTAAATAAAAATACGGTCTATAATTTTTAACGTATTCAATTAGTTACGGAAGTTAATACCAAAGCGCTCTTCCTCAGAACTTATATTGTTTAATATTTAATTTCAACTGAGATTAGGACTCATTTGTCGATTGTAATACTGAGGTTTTCACCATTAAGTAATAATTATTTTCGATGTTATGACGTAGTAAAAGTAGTTGTGTAGGATATGCGATAGCTTTAGTTTGGTTTCAGGTTAATACCTACTTGAGAAGACCATCCGTGATTAGATATTCGTTAGGAATGTAAATTGAATAACAGTATCAATAAATATCTGAGAATTTGAATTTGAATAGATTTTTTGACACTTTATATTATAATACTGATGATAATCTATTTACTCAAGATTTTTAATTATTTGAGTATGTAAAAATGCCTTTAATAAATAGTTGTTTTGAGTTCTAGTACTTGACTTATATTTCACCCTGTAAAAGTAAGGTGATTTAAACATTCCTCTAATTGTCAGTACTGCTGGCCATAAATGAAACGTTATATAAAGTAATCAAGCGTTTATTATATATTGTATTAATACTTAGGCTGTTACATAGGTCCATTATTTAATATCAAAATAGAAAAACATTACAAAACATGAATCAAAAACTGAAAAAGAATGTGTCCTGCCTTTCTATATATGTTCCTATTAGGAAAAATATTATTAAATTGAGTAGAAATATAACTACAGGCGCTTGTAAACTAATAACATGGATTTTTATCTTTAACGATAGCCATTAATTACTGTAAAAATTTCATCACAGTACGCATTTTGTATGATACTATAGAAGAAACCCAACTACTAAACCTGCAATGAGAAAAACACAATAACTTATTTAAATGTAGCACTACGCAAAATATTAGTATAGGTACAATAAATATAGGCAAACTGATGCATATTAACTAACGTAAACTAGTATATACAACATCACTTATAAAATATCTAGTGGAACAATTGATTTCAGTTTAGAAATACTATTCAATTATCATTCTTAACTAATGTCTGATCAAGGATCATTGTGTAATGGTTTTCTCAAGCCGGTGTTGATGTTGTATGTCTGTACAGGGTATAAGATGACAAAACAAGGTTTAATGCCAATATAGTAGTCATAACGTAAACAAGTGTAACAATATTTATTATCCATGGAAACAACAAAGGACATTTATTGAAATATATAAAACGAAGACAAAATGTGAAGGCCAGAAGTTTGATATGGACCAGGATTTTTTCATATCTCAATTCTATATTCAACACGAAGGTCCAAGAGTCTCCACCAGGATTACGATAACCAGTCCCAGATCCAGGAGTTAAAGGTGAGTTACTTTTATTATTTAGAGGTAGTTTGAATATCCTAAAACCTTTCTTGACACTAAAAGAGCAAAATTTAGAGGAACAGTTCATATGGAATGAAAACGCGTTTAAAATTAATTGAATTTAAATATTTAAGTGATTTTTAAATGAGTTTATATCTTGTTTCATAAAAAGAAACATAATGCAAGAAACTTTAATTTGGCTGTCTAAAATCATTTTATACCCTAAGTGCACAAAAATAATCGGTTAAAAATGTATTTAAGTTAGATATACGCACAAATTATTTGTGACTCATTCATACTTAATTGATAACAAGCGTTAAGATTACGAAGAAAATTTTTGTCTTATAGATATCTTTATGGCATTTTATAGTAGGGTAAATATTGGCGATAGGTTGAAACTAGTGAATGCTAATTAATGAAGATTACAATTCGTAATATAATTATGTGTAATTTTTTAAACTCAATAATTCTTAAAACGGAGTATTACAGGTTTGAAATGAAATATAGATTCAAAACTTTACTTGATTATTTTAGTTACCGAGATTTCTACCAGAGCTCTATTCCTCCTTAAAAAAGAAACGTAGTAGACAATTGAAGTTATACAGTTACAGGAAAACCTTGTTAGATTACACTGTCACAAAAATATAGACTTCATTTCACTATAAAAATAGTTTTATTTCCTGATAAAATATAATAAATCGCTGTGGAGGATCTTGGTGAACATGTTTTAAATAATGATAGGTTATGTAGTTTCGTATAGTTTGGCGTCATTTTTGTGGCTACAGTGGGACATTAATTTAAATAAATTACTGAGAACATTTCTATTTTCAGAATATTTTCCATGAAAATTATTTTATTTTTATGATTAAATTACAAGAAATAATTATCACTTAACTGGTCAGTGAATTTACTAACTTTATTTTCCTTGCAATTACACATGGTTTTATATGTTAATGTGTAATTTAGGAAAGCATAAGGTATTATTAGACATTTTGTTTTTCCACCTTATGCTTTATACATTCTCACCCTTTTGTAATTAATATAGGAATTGTAAATTTTTGCGCATTCATGTGGTTTTGTTTCATTACTAAATAAAAATATTGTTTCTTTCATTGACTGTAATATGACTAATGTTTCTTTCAATCTATGTTAGATAATAATATAGCTAATGTTAATTACTATAGAAAATAGGCTAAACATCAAGTACCGTAACATAAAATCACGTAAATAAATCATTATAATGAGGAAAGTATAAACGTCATTCGAGCAGAAATTACATGAACGTGCAGAGCCCTCACAGTGCTTCTATATCTTCCTCACACTGTTACATTCAACCTAATCTAACTTAACCAACAGGTATTAGGATACATTTGTTTGCTAGTTAGCGTATTCCCTATTTCAGAAAAGAACAACCATGTGGGTAAAGGGCTCATACAAACCTTATGCGTGGTGAAGTAAACTCTGCTTGTTTAAACATTAATAATTACTGTCTCAAAACTAGTAAATACGTATCTTTTTTTAGCGAGCTCTTTTGGTTTTAAAGAACAATGTGCTTTTTACGTGAATTTTTCCATCACTAAGTTTCTTTACTGTATCTTCAAACTTTGATTTCATCATTGTTAAGTACGTATGTAAGTTTATCTCTATCTCAGTATGTAAAAAGTTTTTTTAATTTTTTAGATACCAAAACACGTATAGGTGCAATGGCATCAAAGTAAAATATTAATTTTATCAATATCAACTTCTTTAATAATCATTTAACTCAGCACACAGAGGAGGACTACAAGTAACACGATGCAATGGCCAGAGGCAGAACCAGGACCAGGACTCACATTGCTGAGTAATTTTAATATTTATACATCACGATTTCCCCTCTCACTATTTCTTCTTAACCACAACAACCTAGTTTTAATTTTGTATTGATTGGTTGATTATTTCATTCAAATTATTTCGCATTATGTAAGGATTGTAATTTTTAACGAATGTCACTTCATTTATGAGTATAGGGAAGATTTAGTTTTAGCCGTTATTAATCCTCTCCGTAACAAAATAGTCCCGGGAGAATAGTTGATCAACAATATTTCTCGTCAACAAATCAGTTTTGATTTTTTTAAATCTTGTATACATTCTTGTAGTTTATAAAAAATATACAGGTGTTTGTGAGAAGTATTTCTTCACTAATTGTTTACAGCAATATTTTAAGCGTTTTAGAAGGCAAAATGTTGAAAATTAATTTAAACTAATATGTCCTAGCCTACTAAATTAGTATTGCCTTACTAATTCATGTTAAATTTTAAAAACTCCATAATATTAAATACAGTTTTATAAAGGTTTGTAAGAAAATACTGTCTATACATTTTGCATCATTCGGTTGGTTACTAAAACGTACACTAGAGCTCTCTTTCTTTGTAGAATAAATAAAAATATCCAATTAAAGTGATAAGTAAGGGCGATTAAAATTATATTCCATTGTCAATTTTAAATATTTTACATTCTAATTGTAACTTAAAATAATTAAAATTTTGTTTCATAACTAAATAGAATGAGTGTTTGTCGAGAATAATGCATCTCTATGCTTATAACTTCTAAATCGACTGGAAAACCTGCTGATTAAACTATTACCAGAAAGTTTTTACTCGTTTTTGAACACTGTAAATAAAATAAAAGTACTAAAAAATATAAAATTCCAAAGAGACTATTAATTTTTGGCTTTATTGGATATTATGAGTAAATTATTATCGTGGTTATTGAGTTCCGGGCCTATCAACAAAATGCTGGACTGGACTAATACACATAGACTTAAACTAAACCAGGAAAAACTAAACCAATTATGATGTCTCATTACCAATCTTTGATCGATTTTACATCTGTACGTAACGTTACTGTAAATGGAAATGTACTATCTTATTATAAGAAAGTTAAACACTTGAGACTGACAATAAACTGAACTCTAAGATGGATTGATGCAGTGACAGAGACTTGAAAGAAAGTTTTTACAACGATACATACAATAAAAAACTAAAGATGTTTTTGCCACTTCATATACATCTGTTAAATAAAAAATCCATGAATATGCCTTTTATTCAGCGAGGGTTTGTTAATGATGAATCTTAGATTTGCAATTTTACTCTTTCAAACCTGGATCTACCTCTAAAATAACAATAAAAAGCACACACATAATTATATACACATTAAAACAGTACATGTATTAGTCTAGTCTTATCTAGAAAATGTTTTTTCATAATTAATACAAATACTTAATTTCGTAACCTTAGTTTTAAGACTAGTACAATATACAACATTCCTGGTGTGTTGAGGAAGACCATAACAGAAATGGATAATGAAATCCTCCCGACTTCCAACCTCACCCTAGGGAAGTGAAGCTTCCCGTCCTGGCGGTTGCTTAGTTCAGAAATCTCCCCACGGTACATTACAAATCTTGAGTGCCGTCATTATTATTATTTTTGCTTCTATTAGGTTGTACTTTTTTAACATCTCTAATTCTATAAGAATAACCTTTGAAAATTCATCAATGACAAGATAGTTATTTCATTTTAATATGATTTTTTTTAATGCAGTTATTGAGTTATGTGAGTTTTGAGTAGAGCATGACGTGGGGTAAATATCAAAATATCTTAAGTGACTGCGTTAAGTTTTTTTTTTGAGAACTAATGTAAAAATATCCCTGTTCCAAAGTTTCATATGTAAAATACATTTTTATGTAACGCATAAAAATAAATTGATTGAGGGCATTCCTCAATAGATATTCTTAGTAAACACTGGATATTATGGGTATAAAAGGTTGAATATCAAGTCCCACATAAGATTGTTAGAAAAACTATTTTCCTTAAGTCATTGTTTGCAACAGATTTATTCTTATTATAATTACTGTTAAAGTCTGATATTTATGTAGATGTTGACACTACTTTTTATTTTATTTTCGAAGTATATCAACGATATTGATAAGCGACATTACTAATGGAATTTCTTAAAATCCAATCTACAATACTGTGAGTACGTGAAGATATCGCAAGAGCACAGGAACGATTTGCCCTTATTTATCCTTTTATCCGCTTCAGGTTGGCGAGAATTTGATGATGGCTATGTTTTTTTTACGTTGTGGACTACTAATCTGCAGCCTAACATGTAGTATTTTAGGGAACTGTTGTATAAACAAGCTAGGGTCTGAAGAGATGTCGAATTAATCTATTAAGGATTTTGTAACTTACATCTTCACTCTATCAAAAAAAATGGTTTTTAACCTTGTAATCAACCCTTCTTCCTTCTCTTACGGAAGTTATATGATGAATATATAATCGTGGATTATCCAAAGAATAAACTCTTCAAAAACTCATTTTTTCCAAATAGAGAGATATTTATTCATATAAAAAATACATTATCGCCACGGGAATTTATATCTGAGTTCTTACCTGAAGTTTTAAATTCATAAAAAGAGACCAACTGTTAACACACGTAATGAAAAAATGTAAATTAATTAAAATCATTCACACTACTAAATCGTGATTTTCATTTGTAAAAGCAGAGTTTACATTGTTACATTGATTACAGGCCAATATAGCGCTGTTTTGGGGTTAATTTCATATGGATTACACGTATACATATTTAAGGTAATATGTGTTGAAGAAAAATAATTTATCACAGTTATATTACAATTACATTTACTAAAGTAAAAAGTACTTAAAAAGACAGCTATTTAAATATAATTTGTTTTCAGAGTCATTTCAAAATCTGGTTTTTTCGTTTTTTCACCGGTCAATATTTATTAACCGTACCTTAATCATTAGCAAAATGTGTGTATACAATATTTTTTCTATGACTCAATTAAAAAATATATAAATAATTAAACACACAATATTCTGTAACACATGACAATTTTCAGTATATATTATGCTTCAGCTATAAATACAACTGTAAAATATAACAGTTTATAACTATAGCTCGTCTCAATAAAACCTTTCAATATCAGTATAGTAATTGATATCGTGTTTACGTAGCAAGATCGATTACTGGATGAAAGGCAAAATCGAGTACGAGTAATTCCGAACTCCATCATTCAGATATATATTTAAATTGTTTTGAAATAACAGAGCACATTAAAATGACAATAATTGAAATAAGAGCTTTTAAAATAATCATATACATTTATTTTATTACATTTACATTAAAAATTGTTTTTAGGTTATTAAAATAGTCTATAGAGTTAAAATTTAACAGGCTTAAGATTATTCCAGTAAAAACGTCATAGCATAACTTTACAACATTGACTAGTACTTATATTTCATTCATTGTATTTGTAATATTTTCATATTACGTGCTATGAAATACATGGTCCTTATTTTAAAAAACTATAATAACTTTTTTTTACCCAAATGTGTAATATGGCCATATTTCTTAAGTAAGCTGTATGGAGAGTAAAGTTTTATTTGCGGCATTACAAAGATGAAATAAGAAGTCACAGATAATACAAACAGTATATCATTATTAAAGGTTAACGTTTACACAAACTGATGCTGAAGAGTAATAAATTTCCACAGTTCCGTATCTGAGATACTGCACAAATCATATGACTTGGAGAGTTTAACTTCTAAATGTATTGTCCTTGACTTTTATATTAAAATAGAAGTAGCTAATTCTTTAAAATGTAACTTATTACTAGTACTATTTAAAGTACTTCATTAAATCTTACGATCCTAATTTCTTATATTTGAGAATAAAAGAATTCCTATCAATTCCTGAATCTATAACTCACGGTTATATTGTAAACACTTAAATAAATATTATTTTGAGCGTAATTTTTTTATTTCTGCTTTAAATACCTGTATTCCTCTTGTATTGATCAAATATTTCTACTTTACCGATCTTCAGGGTAAGGTACCTAAAATGAATATGAATTTTAAGTTCATAATATTTTTTTATAACTCTTAAGTAGTTTATTTAATAGTTGTGCTGTAAAAGTAGTATCATTCAAGTTGTTTTAATGTGTTTTAAGAGTTTTGAATAGTAGTACAATCCTTGACAAAATACAATAATTTGCTGAATAGTTGAATAAAAAATACAGGTTTATAAAACAATAGCTGTTTACCGCGGCTTTGCAAGCTTTTCGTAAGCTTTGCCCGTGTATGTGAACTTCTGGTTTAATTGAATTATATTTACAACGCCGATGTAAAGTTCGCCTTTGCCACGATCAAGAAAATCTGTGTATGTTTATAGCCATTGTGCACGTACATGTACTTTATTATAAAGTAATCTAACACTCAAACTTTAAGTTCAATCAGAAATGTATCTTAAAGACAAATATACATAATAACTTAGCGCCTTCAAATCGGGTTTGACTAAGTTATATACGTAAACGTCTCCTAATTGTAGTTTATAGTGTACAGGCGCTTTGAAACCTTTTATCTTTTGCAGCGCCGCTTGGTGGTGAGTTACATCAATGGGCACAGGTTATAAACCTTCTCCGTGGAAAAATACGTATACATACAAATTTTCATAATGGTCTGTCTAATATTTTGCGATTCCATAAAGGACAAACACACAAACATTCATTTATATATATGTATATATATATATAGGTGTATAAATATTTTCGTTGTGCTAGGCACATAGAATGATGGGTTGAGTAATTCCATAGGTAACCACAAACTTTACCAAAGTTTTAATGAAGTAGTTATGGTTACGCTGGGTGTAACAACGCTTCCACTACTTTGTCACGTGATACACTTTTACACTGTTACACTCAGTTGCGGTCTTGTATGCTGGAGTGTTAGGGTTAATTTGACAATAACCTCACGTGTCTAAGCAAACCTAGGTAATAACATGGTTAACATGACCTTAATATGCTTTTAGGTCATGTTTGTTGATTAAGTTTTTATGATCATTTGAAATTTTAGAGTCATAGGACATCCTTCTTCTTGTAAAATATATCTCAAATTGTATGTATTGGATGATAAATAATTTGAGGGATTTACCTTGTTAATATCTTCATCCTATATTATCCTTATCTTCCTCTTGCAGAAATGTGGCTAGAACATCTACCTTTATACTCTTCGCTCTTTGGAACAAATTGAAATTTAGTAGGCTCCATTTCTTGTAAAACCTAAACCTTTGAGATCATCAAGTGGCCTTTGAGACCTAGCTTATTGAGAGGCAGTATTTATGAGAATTCTCAACTTCACAAGTTCTGGTCTGTAGAATCTCACATCCTATGTAACAAGTTTCAAGTCTCCTGGGAAACCCAAGAGTCAAAGGCTCTAGGATCTTTTATCGCACAGACGGACAGTCGGATGTTCAATGATACGGTGTCATTGTTACACTGTTGTGTCTTTAATAGAGGTAACAATTTATAAACTACAATTTAAATTACTAATAATTATATTTTAAGAATTATATTTTTATACTTTGTTATTGTTGTAGCTTCACTGATAACATTATTTCTTAATTTGCTATCGAACTAATCATTTTAGTCTCACATTAAATGTGACAACATCTCATTTATAAATCTGAAAAATAACATCTTACTTACCATGGTAAATAATAATAAGAACAATATTTTACGGTTCTGCAGAAAAAATATCAAAAGTCATTTTCTGAATGGCTTATTCTGGTCTTCAATAAATAATATTAATCATACATTAGATCATTTTGGAATTTTGGGACTAATTACTAGATCTCTTATTAAGTATCTGGCCAAACGCATAAATTAGGCACTCTGAAATTTTATAAATTGTTATTCATTGATCTTTTCCTATCCCCTTAATTTTTGTTTTTACACTGTATAGCACTTGCCGAAGTATAACCAATGTTGGTAAGTTAATGTCTGCCAATAAATAATAACGCTTGGACTCGTACTTGACAAGAGTGGTTTACAGTTTGTTATTTGATGCGAATGTGTGTCAATTCCGTGTATAGCCGGATGAATAATTTCCTATTGGTTCACATCGTAATTGAATTTAACGTTTTCACAACTGTCTGTGGATCAGCTTTGTGCCGTAATATCGAAATATAATGTTTTTGTATATTTAGTTATTTATGCAGTAGTGCCAATTAAAACTCTAAGCTAAAATTTATTATTTTACATACGAGTGTTAATTTATACCAACAGGGGTTCGATATGAACATTGTGCTCTGTCTAATCATTTTATTCCAGTCCGTTATTCAAAATTTGCTATGGTACGTGTTGCAATTACAGTCACACATTGTCTATGCCTAAACCAATGAGAACGTTGTAAAAAGCACTGTTTTATTTTAATTAAATACGAGTCCCTGCTTAATACCCATGTTGAGAGAATCCGAGAACAATGTATTTTCTTGAAGAAGTATTAAAAGTGGATTGATACGTTTTGTTTTATGATTAAACCATTTCATATCGTAAGCAACATGACAATCGGTATTCAAACAGGATGAGGGAAAATAAGAAGCCATTGTGAAATGTGAGCGAAAGGAGAGTTTCTTCAATGTAAAATATTATATTTACATAATTTTGGTCAAAATTTATTTATATTATACTCGTTTTATTATTTGGAAGGAGGTAAAGAGATTAGTGAACAAACTTGTAACTTTACTTCAAAATAAAAAAAATTATAATGACAACTAAAAAAAAACCACACACATACTGAGTGTTTGTAAAAATGGTCATCATTTTGAAGGAAATGTAGTTTAAAATAAAATTAATACACATTATATGTAAGCACATAGTAAAATTTACATCACTACATAAAGCCAGGTTTTGATACTATAACTTTAGTACGTTGTATAGTAAATATTAAAAAATTATAATAGGGCAGTTGTTTATGTTACAATTAAACTTAACAATCATTAAATTTTTATTATTATTCCTTTTTCGGTCACTGTAGGTAGCAACAAAAATTTACACACATTCCTAAATCGTCGTCGAGAGGAAAGGAAAGAAAATGTAAAAGTAATAAGTAGCTACATAAACTTTATTTTTTTGGTCTTGTTCTTTTGTATTAACTTATTTACAACTTTACTGCTAAAACAAAAAGTTGACCTAAAAATTACATTAAGGAAATGCTGAGCTTCTTTTATTTGAAATAAAAAATTGACAGTTTCTCTTTGTATTGAATACGATTACTTGTTGTCAAAGTGAATTATTGTCCAATTACCCTTTACAGTCTGACGGCGAGGCGTTAATATCCGGTTAGTTGACTGGCGATAACATTACTGAGGCGGAGACCAGAGAGTAATATCAGTAACAGACAATAATTATATGTTATCCAACTGACGTTAATAATATTGGAACTAAGACTTCATTTTTGAAATGGTCAACTATAATATATTTTCAAAAGTTATTATGTGTAATGTAATTGTAACTGGGCAAAACACTATTTGCTTTAATCATTAACATGTTTACACAATGTGTGGCCGTTCATATATTAAAACATTTAACTCAATGAAAACACATATTTATTTGAAGAAATTTTGTATAAAATAAAATACAGTGTCACTAATTTAAATAATACTAAGTTCTTTAATAGGGCTAAACCGTATTCCCTAAAAAGAGGATGAGACGATGAATCTCTTGCACAACAACTGGGATAATAAATTAATTACTCCACACTCTTTGGAAAATAGTTTCTTCCTCCGATGTGGGTTAGCACAGAAAATGCGAGAAGATGGGGACTTCATTCGGGTCTAAGGATGAGTAGACTGGTTTTTCAATCACCTTTCACCAGGGTAGCGTCTGACCTTCTCTCTGTAGGTAGACCACAGTCTTCTCTAGTATTTGGTCTGATTACGGAACATGTGCGCTTGACGAAGGATCCTTACAGAAACTACCTTGGAGGATAGTGTGAGAGGTTTAAAACTACGGAATAAACATTGTTCAGCTGTGGCGAACGAAAAATAAGCTCATTTATTATAACATTGATTTCTAAAACTGTAGACAGAACGTAAGTAGGACATTTAGATCGTCTTACAGACGGTATAGTTTACTTGCTTGCACAATAAAATAATCAAGTATCATTTTTTAAACTCGTTTAGAATAAGCGTGAATTTCTCATTATTATCTAATGGTTACCGAGTGATCTTTACGTAATCATCATACTATTTAAGACAAGTTATATAACAAACCTAATCATTTTAAATATAATATTCTGTTTTACTTGTACTACTAGTTTGTGTCAACTTATCTATCTGTTATGTAACATTCTGATACTCATTTCTTAAAAGACTAGTGGGGAATAAATTAATTTTGATCAACAAGTGCATTTGAATGCATAGCAAATTTGCATGTTGCTGCAAACAACGATAATGTAACATACTCTAAACTCTTGTATCAATGTTTGTAATTTATATCAATGTAAAGTGTTTCAAGACAACAAGCGTTTTACTTCTAATTGGACGCTGAAGTTTATTATCAATCATACAGTATAAAGTAGTTAGACTAGTAACTATTATATTTTTGACGTAAAACTTAAATGAACAGTTAGTTGTCAGTATAAACGATGTCTTTAAGTACAGAACTGGTAGCGTGCACTGTTTGTGTAAAATTTAAAAAAACCTAAAAAGGGAAAAATTTTTATATCGAAAATCAAATAAATATATACATTTTCGGAACAAGAAATATGAAGATAATAAGGAAAAATATGTTCTTTACTTTAGTTACATTTTCTTCAGGAAATAAAACAAAATATAATAAATAGGACTAAAGAACATAATACATATAAACATCAATACCTATACACCTATGAATGCTATGTACTTATAAAATATTTAAATGTATGTATAATATATATTTAAATATTTGTTTCGTTGAGATGGAACCAACCACGTGAAGTAAAAATTTACACCATCACGTGGAAGCAGCATAAGATCGGAATTAAATTTGACAATGAATTATTTGTTAGTTAAGTTTGACTATGTTCCAAAAAATTTGATACCACTTAAAACAAATCTGCTATGTTTATAAGTAATTAAGAAGTGGCAAATTAAACGAGTGTATTTATAAGTGTAGAGACTTTTTTTAGGTTTTAGAGAAACACAATAATTTGATTTGTTAGTGTTTATTAAGGTCTATTTTAAAATAATATATTTTTAATTCCAACACTATGAAAAGTAAGGTTGGCTTTTTGGACGTTGGAATAAAACTATTTGATTACAAAATCATTTTAATACATAAAATTTTAAAAAAAATACTGTAAAAATAAGCAAAACACTCATAAATTTAATGATATACAAAATTAAAATGGATTAGACGTAACGATATACGGTATATATCCTGTTACCACTCGACAGATGAGCTGTTGATCGCATGGATAAGATTTTATACGGTTGAGCTGATATACGGAAGATCTTAAAGCTGGCTGTACCTTCGAATACTTATTGCAATGCGGGCAAACTTTACGACTGCAGCAATTAAAGATTATTTGGAGGAAAGGAGTTTAGTTGAATAGTAGTGTAATATAAACTAGGATTAATTGTGCTTGTATAAGTTTACTTGAACAAAATTTCATAAGAAAAAATTATAAAAACTGGCTGTTGTAGAAATACACATTTCTAATTAAATAGTGTCATCGTAATTGATAGTGTATTACCTGTAACGTGTTCCAGGAGAATTGCGAATATAAATAATGTAAAAAAACTCCACTTACGATGGTGTAGAGGTAAGATCCAATTTACAATGTATAAACACATAACCTGAGTATCCTTGAAATCGATAGATAATGTTTTTTTTATAATGCAAATTTGTACAGATATTGAAAGTTATAATTCTGTATTATATATTACTTGAATCATGTCTTGTCATATTTTTTAAATATACGGATATTTTTATAATATGTAAATGAACAACAGCTTATAGAGTTCCTCCCATTTATATTCTACATCACACACCATAACCTAATACGGACATCAAATCTTTAGAATTATGTATTATTCGACGATTTCGACACAGAATATACGTAATAATAATCAAATAATAAGAGTTGGTAAAAGTTTTTGTTTGTTGGTCGGATGAAATTTTAATAAAAGAAGTCACCTACAAATATTTAGTTCAGTATAGAAAGAAAAATAAATTATTGATAAACAGCTGGAACATACCCAGCTTTAATATTTATAAAAATTATAAATTTCCATAGAAACTACAGAGAAAAGTTTTGAGTTTTCTTCAAAACTTAGTTGGACAGTTCAGATTTCTTGTTAAAAAGTAGGTCAACTCTCAGTAAGTCGGAGAACCATCACCAGGAACATGATGTGGTGCCCAGGAGAAGGACAGGACCAGGGGCTACAAGGATAAGTTATTTACTTTTATCATTTAGAAGTCACAATATCCACTCTCACAATCTCTCGTTACACAAAGCAGTTTATATCATATTTGTAGCGAGTATTATTCACAGCAGAAACACTGGAACAGTTCATATGTGAAGATAACGGAATAACAAAGTACACATATCATCATTTAATGTATATATATATATACTATATATATATATATATATATAATATATATGTATATATATATATATGTATATATATATATATGTATATATATATATATATATATATATATATAATTACATTTAAATATATTTCAGATTCCTTAATTTTTTCTGTGCTATAGTTATAGTAATTAACAGATTCACTTAGTTCGTTTTGTGTACAAGCTGCTAAAATTTTGTTTTGGGCTATTTTTATCATTCTGTACCCAAAGCATACAGGGGAAACAGTTTATATTTTTTCCAAGGAACTAAATTCTATATGCACTTTAGATCTATTACCATACGCACCATAACCTAAGACATAAATTAAATTTAAATTATATTTTTAAACACATATTTGTCTTTATAGTATGTATAGACAATCACATAACAAGAAAAATCTGTTTAATTTCAGTGCTAGTGATGGCGTAGAAAAACAATACTGCTAAGAGAAAATCAAGGTAAACACGTGAAATGTACGTTAAAAAAACTGTTTAATATCCATGGAAACATCAAAGGACATGCAATTTATTGACTGGTTTTTTAGATAATTCTACATATTTGTGTAAATTACCCATTCAACGCGTAGCACTTAACAGAAACATCAGCTGGAATAAGATGCGATGGCCAGTTCCAGGACCAGGCCTTACATGAATGAGTTTACTTCTATAAATTTAGAGATCTAAGTTGTTCTTCATAGTATCTTCTTGATACCCAAAGCAAATTACATCCTAGTTTTACCAAGTATTAAACTATAGCACAAAATACATGAACAGTTCTAATGTAATGATAATGGAGTAAATTCTATTTTATTCATTTTGCATATGTTTTAATTTCGTGGTTTTCGCTTTTCTTAGAAGTTATTAAATCAATGAAATATTTTGTAATCTGTGTGTAAATACAGAAAGAACTTTGTCTTGGGTTGTGTTTAATTCTGTCTGTACGCAAAGTGAGCAGAAAGAATCAATTCAGAACTTAGCAATCCCATGTACCAATCTCAGTAACACTTTGTATTCGCTCATACATATCTGGAAAATATTTTAAAATTTATGAGGACAAATATTTTCTAAATTATATATGTTTCACATTTATCTGGCAAATTGCAGTAGGATAATATTCACCTTGAGTTGAAAACAGTTTATGCTAGGTGTTTACGTTCAAAAATACTAACTGAATTATGTTTGTTTATTATATTTAATGATATTTTTAAACTGTGATGACCATTTTTTAGAGAAGTATGGTCTGTGATGTTCAAGTGATTCAATTAGTTACCGAATTTAACAACAGGTGTTTCTCTCACACTATAAGAAATAATATGTAGTCAATTAAAACCATAAAGTAATAAATATACTTTATTAGATTCCAATGATACTTTAAAACTCTACTTTCTACAAACTAGAATGAGTCGTTGTGATGAAATTGAGAGAGCACTCTGAAGAATTAAACCATTACCAAAGAGATTTTAGTCAACAATCTGATTTAACAATAAGAGTTAAATAACAGTAGTAATAAATCTCCAGAACTCGCAAGAGAATTAAATTTTATTGCGGTTATTAGTTACTCTAAGTCTGCATTTAGGATTGATAGTTTTTAAGCAGTTTTAGGTGTACGATTACTTGAATTTAAAAAATTGTACATGCGACGAGTAAATTTATAAGAAAAATTGGCAGCAAAAGGTGATAGAACTCTGGAATGTGTTGCAACCAACTCACATGCCTGTACCTAAGACAGACACGTTCCTGCAAACTAGTCATGAGTTTTCGAACTTTGGAATTCCCCAAATTGTATAGGATGCATAGATGTAAAACAGGTCAGAATTATCTGCTCTCCACACGCTGGGACAATGTTCACAACTAAAAAAAAAAAATATTCAATAACTTTACAAGGTGTATGTGACGCTCGATATCGATTTACTATGACGAAGTTGGAGGATTTAGAAAGCAGAACGATAGAGCAACATTTGCATGTTCAGATATGCAACTTAAAGTTGAAAAATAACAAATTAAATATTCCAAATGAATGTTACTTACCAGGGAGACAAATCAAAGTGCCTATGGTTTTACTTGGTGACGAGGCTTATCCTCTATCCTTTCATTCATTAATACCCTACCCATGTGACAATCTAACAATGGAAAAATTACATACAATTATAGGCACTGACGGGGAAGAAAAGGTATTGAGTGCACATATGGACTGTATTCCAAATGGAGAATTCTCTCAAAGAGTATTGAAACTAAACATGAAACTGCCGATAACATAATTAAGGCTGTGCGTGTTCTTCAAAACACAATAACTGACAAAGAAGGTTTTGAAAGATATTTAAATGAGATAATACCTGGTAACAACGCTCGTGTAGCTCCCCAACAGGTACGAAGACGAAGAGGCCGACAACCAACTGCAGCAGTAATTTTGGCGTGATACATTTAAGGCATACTTTCAGGAAAAATCCTATTAAATTTTGGCAAGGCAATGAACAATAATGTTATGTTTTGAGTTTATGATTATAAATAAAGCTGTCTCTTACCTGAGCAGCTGTTTTCTTTAATTATTTCCTTCCAGAGACGGTCAAGAATACACCGATTATGGAGTTCAGGTAACTGTTTGTCCCAAACAGAACGGCGTTCGCGAACTGATATAATAAAACTTTCGGGGTCCATAATATAAACTCCGTGTGTTGTGTGTTCGACCAACGAGCCTCGATCAAGAGAAATCGGGGAAGAGTATTAGAGCGAAGAGAGTAGCGTGTTGACGAAGGAACCAGTACCGTTTCTACTATGCTCTACTATGCGCTACACTCTAGCCTCACTGCTCCACTATGTTTTTACCCTTAGAATTGGCTCCTGAAAAACTGGAGTCTGTATCAGTCGGAAAGGATGCAAAAAATAGTTGGCAACGGAGACGTTTAAAACCGAATTCCGAGTCTGTTTAAGACCAGAGATACCTACAGAAGAGTTCTGACTGGATTCCTAATTGCCAAACAAACTATAGTGAAGTGGTGTCTGGCATATGAAGACAACTTCGGTAAGTTTGGCAGTCCTATACTACTATGTAAGATTATAACCTCTCGAGCGTTTTATCTTCTCTCCTATTTCATAATGTCTTTTAATTTAGTCTTGTTTGTAATTGTGCGCATGACATCTCCTGTACTAGTCTGAAAGATCTAGCGTATTCAGCTCTGTAACATATTTTTTAAATAATTTTTTTAAGTCACTTTTTTTAGTTTTTGGAAAATGATCATGTTTAATTGCGTGGTGAATTGTAAGATTTTAACTTAAAAGAGTTATTAATTATATTAATTTTTTAACATTTTTTACGACAACCTTCTTGTTTCATTTACATTATTTAATATCTAACTTAAATAAACCAATGTACCAAACGGTTTATAATTACATGAATGATATACTAATGTGCTTTTTAAATTATATCGACAATGATTTATAAAACAAAAACAATAAATATATATTCTATACACGTATAGAGTTGTTACTATTGCAATGATATAGCTTTTACCTTTAAAAAGCTTAACCTATGCCAGGTTACAGCATCCCTGCTACATCTAATACACACCTGGCCTTCCGTGTGAACGAAGCTTTCAAGATTCAGAGTCAAACGTGTGATGATCCGTATTTGTGTACTATTATTTTTAATAAGATTTAAGAGAAATATTTTAAAGTTTATAATTTTATTGTATTCTAGATGGTTTTAATCAGATATCTCGAAGCAGTTTTTTAATATATGCAAGAGTTTATAGTTGCAAATAGAAAAAATTAATTTTCAATAAAGTAAAATTTTATATTTAAAAATGTCTCTTTATACAACATCTCAACTATAGTGTTTTTAGGACGTTAATTATAACGTAGGACACACATGCAATTTTAAAATGATAATGAAAGAATCTACTTAGATTACAATGTCACTTAAAATATGAAATTTATCTCTGTAACAAATAATAAATTAACTAGTTTTTCATGACAAAATAGAATGAATCGACCTGAAGAATAACGCGTCAGCTAAACTTCTAAATCAAGAGGAAACTCTGGTGGGGTTGACCATTTGCACAATGTCCTTTGTAAGCATGTTGTAAACAAAATAACATAAAACAACAGTATCAATCAACCTTATTAATCTTTACTTTTTTATTTATTATACATTCCAATTTCATTTTTAAGGTGTTTCAGTTTCACCTTAACCAGTATCGTTAGTTAAATTGTATTAAAAATTTCATATGAAAAAATTACAAATGCCCTAAACAAGAACAAATAAGATCTGGTACTTTGTTGAAAGTTGAAGGTTTTCAAAACCTTTCAATACCTTTTCATTATCCTTAACATACATAATCCAGTTTTTTCTTAAACTTCTGTCACACTTGTTGTCCAACTATGACGGGGCCTTAGCGTCTTTACTTTCCAGAACAAAGTTGCTTTGTAAGGCAGAAATGTTTATTTTGAAAATATCATATTTTTTTGTACAACTATATTTACACAGTACTTTTATTTTAGACGTCCCATGTCTGTGAACACGTGTATTTTAAATTGCTTACTCTGGTGCAAGACATGAATATTACTCGTATGTATTGTCTTCGATTTAAAAATGGCACACTATTTAGTTGCATATTTTTATTTTTAAAAGCGATGAACTTTATGATACCTTTGGCAGTAGATAAAACAGTAGTGCATCATTATTTTTACCAATAAACATAATATAAGCTTATTGATTGCTGGGTTTTGTATTATATTAATCCAAGGTGTGTCATAATTAACCTGTCGTTCCAAGAGAATTATAAAAATCTTATTTTGAAATATTTTTTATCAATATTTTTTTATTTAATTTGAAACTGAGTTTAATATACTATTAGTAAAACTGTTAAAGTAATTTAAATTAATTAGTATAAAAGGATCATCGTTTTGACCTTAACTTATTAAATTTGTCGTGCTCTTCTACACTTGTGATATTGTTTACTCTTTTTATTAAATATCTACATTTTAAATTCACTGACGTTTATTAATTTCCCAATCAGTTGCGTTTTTTTCCTTAAATTGTTATTAATTGGGTATTAATACAGGTAACCCCCAAAAGTTATAAAAGTGTATCAAATACATGATTAAATGAAAATCACTAATGGCGTAAAACATGTAAGAATAAGACCCGATACTTTGATAAAAGTTGAAGTTTGTTAATGTAGTGTTTGGCTATTTAATATCTCATAATTGTAGTTTATTGTGTGCAGGCGCTACGAAAAACTTTTATCGTTTACAGCCGCCGCCTGCTGGAGAGTTACATCGTGGGCATAGCATATAAATCTTCTCAGTGAGAGAAATATATACATACAAATTTTCATAAAGGACACACACACACATATGTGTATATATATATATCTTCCGTAGTACAATGAAAGGAGAAGGGAATTTAAAGTTATATATAGTAATGGAAACGTCTTATTAAATTTCGATGGCTTTTAGAATATAAAATCGGTCTCTGTAACAAATAATAATTTAATTTCTGTGTCATGACAAAATAGAATAAATCTGTTTGCATATGCTGAACTTGTAAATCGAGAGCAAACCCTGGTGGAGGTTAACCATTTTCAGAATGCCCTATTAAGCATTTCTTAAATAATAACATACTAAATAACAGTATCAATCAATATCAATATTCGTCATAGAATTTTAATTTTAATTTATTATAAATTCCAAGTTTAGTAGTATTTAAAGTAGTTTAGATTCATCCTAACCATTAAAGTTATAAAAGTGTATCAAATACATGATTAAATGAAAATCACTAATGGCGTAAACATGTAAGAATAAGACCCGATACTTTGATAAAAGTTGAAGTTTGTTAAACCTTTTTTCAGAGCCGTTACATTATCCCTAACATAGTTTGATACAGAATTTCTTAAACAACTGTATAGTTCTGGCCTTTTAACTCTCTCTTACGAAAGAGATCATTTAACTCTCATACAACGGTCTAAAAATAATAATAAATTTTTGAAAACTTGTTTTGAGTACCAGCCATTACCATTTTGCTTGTTTGTACTAAATTGTAAGATCTAGTTTTTTTTTTTTTCAAGAAGCTGGTGTTTAATTTATATGAGTAGTAGTATGATGCGATACCTGCAGTAGTGTATTCCTCTTCCTTTTCAAGACAAACCAATTATCCAAGATAAAATAAATACATGGATTCATTAAGTACAACATGGAAGAATTATTCTAGATATTATCCTTTATTCTTTGCTAACGGTTAGAATCATTACGACTACTTTTTTAAGTTACTTATAAGTGGAATTCTGCCAAATAAGACTTACAAGTATCACGTTAAGATATTAAAATAAAATTATGTCTTACCACGTTGCTGCCAAAATAGAGCAATACTGAAATTACATGATATCTTAGGGAGTGGGCCTATTGGGTCCAATGTTATAATGAAACTTTTCCTACATACCTAATCAGTTAGTTAAAACTTTAAAATTGATTTAACAACCGTTAATGTTGGCTCACACACCGCGGCGTCGGCATCTTGGGCTCGACATTGCAGCTGTAGTCGCAAACAGGGAATATTAGAACTAAAGTAGTAGAAAAATTATTCTACTCGAAGTTGAAACAAACATTTTATCATTGTTGCGTCTTATAAAAGTGCTAAAGTATAAGAAGAAAAATGAAAATTTTACTTAAGCACAAAACGGGTGAGAAGGTAACCTGTAATTTTTGGAACGGCTACAAAATTAAATAGAGAAAAACATTACTATGAGTGCCAATAATATTATTATTATTTGGCCAAGAAATTTTAGTCCCCTAAAACATCGGAGAAAATAATACTTAACTATTAATGAGTAACTGGGTTTCGAAAATACATATAGTGTATAATGCGACTAAATACCGGCAAACGCTTATTCTGAACTGAATCATGGAAGACGTTGTGGTTCCCCTCAGAGCAGTTTCTGGAACAAATGTCCCAATGAATGCTGGAGAGCATAAGCATCAGTTTATAACAGGATACACTAACAGTTTACTCTAAGCAACTAAACAAAAATACTCTCATACAATTTACGTTAGAACCTTAGAAATTCGTAGGAGTAGAACCCTACATCCGGATGTATTTAAAAATACACGAGATTATATAATACTTGTGTAATGTCATGTACATATCAAGATACGACGTATACATGTAAATTCTGTCCGTAGATCTTCTCGCTGACAATATATTCCTAGATTGTTTGACACGTTTGAGATATTACATAACAATGTTTTTTTAGTATGATAATTTTAAAATTACTTTAAGACTGTTAAAATATCTCATGTTTAGTCATATGTAAAAGTTTTTAATCTTAAATTATCCACATGATTTTTCTTAAAATTATCTTTGCAAACATTTAGGAATCATTTTTGCCGTACTAAATGTATTTGAATAATTTATCTATTTAACAATTCCCTCGTTTTCATTATGGCTACACCAATGCAACAATTTTAGCCGAACTAGGTGAGCAAACTCTCATTGAGTGACCTGCACTATACTTGAACTCGATATTGTTATTTATAGAAGTTAGTTTCATAAAAATGCCAGGCCATGGGTTTCGTCGTTCTCAAAATATTTTTCGAAAACTTAGAGAGACAGAAATGACATTTGTCTAGCCCTCGAATGATCATAGTCTTCTTATTTCTTACCCAGAGTAAACAAGATATTGTTGTAAGCACGTTCTAGGAAAATATAATATGATTATTATCATCACACCTAGTATTTTTAGTCCAGGCAATTGCAATATAAAACCAAAGCTAAATTAAATTTTAAGGAACTAAATTTTACTGGTTATATTTTGTAAACTTTATTTAGCGGAAACATCAGTTTATAAGGCTGATAAATAAAGATAGAGGATAACGTTTTAGAAAACATTGAACTGAAACTGCTCTCTTTATAATGCAGTTGAGTCGACAAAGAGCAAATTTTATCGAGTGTCCGGTTTTACATTACTGTGATGTTCATTTAAAATCTTCCAATGCGCTAGTTTTAATTTTTTGTTCTATTACGCTATAATCTGCGTAATCCCACACTATCATTATATGAAGGCTATAATTTTCTGTTTAGTAAATACACAATAAATTGCCATATAAAAAGGTATAATACTTAAATGCGAAGGTAGCGTCTCTTTAATTTTGTCTTCTCTACTTCAAAAACCATAACCGCACCACACTCACATATTACATATCACGTTATAACATATGCCAACAATATTTATCAGAATATTTAATTATAAATATGTATGACATAAAATAGGAGTAAAATTGGGTTAAATCAAGTTTCGTAAAACATTTGTAGCTTTACATATCGTTAAAAATAAATAAAAAAAAATATATATATATATATATATATATATATATATATATATATATATATTATATATATATATATATATATATATAATATTTTAGAAAGTATATATACACATTGGCAGTAATTTTTGGTTTCATTACATTTACAAAATCAAAATTTACTTAATACATATAATGTTATAATAATATTTTCTTACTGTTAGCCTACCAGATGTTATAAATGTTTATAACGTTAAATTTAAAGTAAGATAAACAGTTCGTTTTTGACAATGAACTCTCTTAAAAATGTGTAAAAATGTAGAAGAAAACGTTGTGATCAGAAGTACTGTTTCAGACAGAGAGAGTTAGAGAGAGTGAGATGGAGACACAGTGGGAAAGGTAATAGACTCAGTGGGGTTACTCACTCTGAGTAGGCGTGTTACTAATGTTACGTTCTTTGGTTTAAAATCAAGTATGAGAAATAATAATAAGCTGCATCTATACACAATCCTATAATTTATGATAATGTTGAGTGCCTATATAAATATTTATGTAATAAAACATAAAATAATATGGAGTGTACGGCATATTGTTAAGCATTTAATAATACATTTTTATTAGGGAATAAATCAGTGAATTTATTTTAATGTAAATTTATTAAAGTTCACTATAGGGAAACTTTTCAGAAATAAGATTCTTTTCTTACAGTAGTTATATTCTCATTTGTAAGTATATTTCTGTGGCAAAAAGTAGTGTGTATATACAAGACTATTACACCAATACTCTTACTGAAACCAACATTAGTAAACTTTTCGCGTCAAATTGGTAAAACGAAAGCAATCAGCAAGTAAGATACATTCTGTCATTCATTTATAAATATTTCCTATTTATGAAATATATCTCCCATACCACATTTCACTGAAGAAGTAACAATTGTATGCAAATGTTGCCTATAAAAATACATTATCACACATTATTATAAGGGCGTAAACAGTTTAACATACTACCTCAAAACAGGAGTGAAAAAGCTTTACCCGAATATTATCAGTTGTAACAGTGCTTTCGTGTTAGATCAAGGTAGTTAAATATATTTTATATGTTAAGATTAGAATTTTTAAACGACTATTTAAAAGTAACGAAATTGAAAACTATATAAGTATTTATAAAA